>NC_045748.1:957159-974112 GCF_008692095.1 Etheostoma spectabile | reverse complement strand
ACACACACACACACACACACACACACACACACACACACACACGCGCACACACGCGCGCGCACACACGCGCGCACACACGCACGCACGCGGCTTGGGGGGAACAGTTGTGCAGAGAGAGGCCTTTCAGGGGAAGGGACCAAAGGGCAGGACATTTTGTTTGATGACCCTAATGGGCTGAAATGGAGAGCACTAGGGAGAAGCTGTGAGGCATATGGAGAGCAGGAGGAGAGGGAAGCAGGACTGTGCCGATCACAGATTTTCTTTTTCTCAGAGTAGAACAGAGTTAAGGTGTTAGTCTGGTAGATAGTTGGGTGGGTAGATGTTTGGGATTAGTTTTGACTGTTTGTATTTCGTTTATATCTTGAATACACTGAAGATCTTTAATAAACAGACCTTAATCAACAAAAAGAGTAGAGCAGAGTTATACCTTTTAAAATGCATCAGCTTATACAGGTAAAATACAACACTGCACTAAAAAAAGGCCCTTTTATTTTGTCTTGTCATTTGCGCCTTTTTCTCTTCTCTTAAACCCAATCACAATGTTTGTTTACAATAACTTCTGGGTAGAAAACTCCTGCATCCCGTAAAAATAGATATATTGTCATCTCATTGATCTAAAATGCATTTTTGATTCTTTCATGTCAATACTTTTAGTATCATTAGGTATAATGACTTTTTAACCTGTTGGACCAATGACTAAATAAAATGACACCACCTAAACTGGTTAGTATGACCGGCGGTGAGATGTCGCCGTTTGTACAACTAGAATTGGTTTATGGAAGGCGTGAGCAAAACAAGGTACAGAAAATAAGCACAACAGAAACGTCAGATAGGTCGGACCTCCGTGTTTAACTATATATCTTTAAACATTACAGTTATGGCTGAAAATGACTGAATAAACAAGTTTGCCAATTTTGCTGTTAGTTCCTTCTGAACTGGTAGGACATTTTGAATGCTGCCAAACTTCCCATACTACCTTATTTAAAGATGCACCAATACCACTTTAAGATCAAGTACAAGTACTGTACTTAGATTTGGGTACTTGTCGATACCGAGAACCAATACAAGTACTTAGTAATCCCTCTGGGGTTCGAGGGTGTTTTCAGACACACAGATGAATTTGGCCTGCTCTGATATTGTTGTCAATTAGAACAAAGCAGCATTTTCAATGTACCATGCCTTTTTTCTATTCAAAGCTTAGTGCCTGGGCCAGGACATTTCCCCGGGCTAGTGTCAATGAAATAAATCATATAATTCCTAATATCAAAATACTGAGTGAAGTTTAGAAAGAATGAGGAACGCAAAATGTGATGACGTCATTCACCTGCATATTAAGTGCCCATGTGGATTTACCGATCCAGCAGAGAGAATGGTTTGTTTACGTCAGCAGCTAAGTCCACAAGATGTCCAAATTTAACTTAAAAAAAAAAGAAGAAAAAAAGAATTGCTTTTTACAGATCAAAATCTCCAATTATTGCTCCTCCTCCATCGCCTGTACCTGCTTGACAGAGAAGTTATTGTCATGTTGCTATAAGGTGATCAGATGTGGTAGTATCGGAATAATTTCATGACTACAAGTGCCCACGGCATCAAACGGCAGATACTGGCATCGGTATTGGTGCATACCTAACCTTATTCTTCGTGCTTTATTAGGGTTGAGGTGTGCAGACTGTTCAAGGCTTTAGAGTAAACAGTGTCCTGACTTGGCACAATGATGGCGTGAGAAATGTTTTTTGACATCTCATCTAAATAAATCCTGCTAAATGAATACAATTGTTAATTAATAGAGTAAATGTATACACAGGGTTCAAAATTAACTTATTTGTACACCAGCCAACTGGCTAGTTAATGTTCAAATTTGACCAGCCACTAAATAGATTACCATTGTTTTTTGGCTGGTGAGTGAAGAAAATCCATCAGCTACTTGCATATTTTACCAGTATTTGGCTAGAAGATGGTGCAAATTTTAGGCCATGGGTATTCAGTACATTGGTCAGCAACAATGTTTCTGTGGCACTCCAAATACTGACCCTACAATCACTCTTTGAGAGCTAAACAAAAGTTGCCACTGGACAAGCACAGAGAGCTGGAAACATGATAAATACAAAAGGCAACATACACATTTTATGAATTAGTACAGTTATTATAGAGGGGATCTCGGGTTCCCCATTTGGTTACAGGCATTTGTCAGGCAAAAATCAGTTGACCATGCTCCGATTGTGTTAACAGAAGGAAAAATGTGCCCAAACGTTACCCAGAAATTATTAATTGAACCTGGCTTTCATTTATCAAATTTGAAACATTAGAACAATAGTCAGTCTTAAATACTGTACTGGCTGGCCGACGAACGAGATAGGCAAGAGAGTGAACACGGCGCCCCAACTGAAAACAAAGGCCCTTTCTCTCCGTCTTGTCCTAGGCCACAGTCAGGCAGCCGGCCCTGGTCAATAAGCTGACATTATATCTCCTCTGGTCAACAGAAACCCTTCAGCTTATCTACCCCCCAGTCTGTGAGATATCCCTATGAACACCAGCCAGGCCATTCTTAGTAGCAGTAATATGACACGTTGGCCAGTCAGTCAGGAGCCGATAGCTGTCAAATGTCCAAAGAAAGATGAAATATCACAGTATGACATTCAAGCTCATTACTGAAAAAGCTTTGACTCCCAGTATGGACTGAATGCAGGCTTGCAGGCTCAGTCTCATTAGCCATGACTTATTAGTCATGAGTTAAGTTTTGAGAGTTTGAGACAGAAAACCTGCATTTAAAATTGGAAGCATGGACTTTTAATGCTGAGGGCATTTTATGGTTAGCAGAGGTCTAATATAAGATGCTATTGAACTGCATTTTGGGAACTGAAAGAGCCAGTGTCTCGGAAGCTTTATTATTAAACCTTTCTTCAAGGCATCAGAACCTTGTCGGAGGAAAAACAAGCAGCTAAAGCTGACCAATGGCCCCAGGGTGTAGTTACATATTTGAGAAGGTAAACGTCAGGTATGGTGTTGCCTTTGCAGCTAAAGAGGCCCCTGAGATGTGTTTAGATTACTTTACTGTAGTGTAATCCCCTACCACTAAAGTCTAAATACATTTTAAGGACCTGGGAGAATAGTTAGCCACTGAGATTTCAGCTAACACATTCAGAACTGATCTTCTCTACACTATATACACTCACCGGCCACTTTATTAGGTACCCCATGATAGTAACGGGTTGGACCCCCTTTTGCCTTCAGAACTGCCTCAATTCTTCGTGAGACATAGATTCAACAAGGTGTGGAAGCATTCCTCAGGGAGTTTGGTCATATTGACATGATGGCATCACACAGTTGCCGCAGAGTTTGTCGGCGCTGCATCCATGATGCGAATCCCGTTCCACATCCCAAGATGCTCTATTGGTTGAGATTGGTGACTGTGGAGGCCATTGAGTACAGCCAACTCATTGTCATGTTCAAGAAACCAGTCTGTGATGATTCCAGCTTTATGACATGGAGCATTATCCTGCTGAAAGTAGCCATCAGAAGTTGGGTACATTATGGTCATAAAGGGATGGACATGGTCAGCAACAATACTCAGGTAGGCTGTGGCGTTGCAAGTGGCTCAATTGGTACCAAGGGGCCCAAAGAGTGCCAAGAAAATATTCCCCACACCATGACACCACCACCACAGCCTGAACCGTTGATACAGAGCAGGATGATCCATGCTTTCATGTTGTAGACCAAATTCTGACTAGATCCGACTGTCGCAGCAGAAAATCGAGACTCACAGACCAGGCAACGTTTTTTCCAATCTCTATGTCCAATTTCGATGAGCTTGTGCAAATTGTAGTCTCAGTTTCCTGTTCTTAGCTGAAGGAGTGGCACCCGATGTGGCTTCTCTGCTGTAGCCATCTGCCTCAAAGTTCGACGTACTGTGCGTTCAGAGATGCTCTTCTGCCCACCTTGGTTGTAACGGGTGGTATTTGGGTCACTGTTGCCCTTCTATCAGCCGAACAGTCTGGCCATTCTCCTCTGACCTCTGGCATCAACAAGGCATTTCGCCCACAGAACTGGGTCACTGGATGTTTTTTCTTTTTCGGACCATTCTCTGTAAACCCTAGAGATGGTTGTGCGTGAAAATCCCAGTAGATTAGCAGTTTCTGAAATACTCAGACCAGCCCTTCTGGCACCAACAATCATGCCGTTCAAAGTCACTCAAATCACCTTTCTTCCCCTAATGATGTCGGTTTGAACTGCAGGAGATTCTCTTGACCATGTCTACATGCCTAAATGCACTGAGTTGCCGCCATGTGATTGGCTGCTTAGAAATTAAGTGTTAACGAGCAGTTGGACAGGTGTACCTAATAAAGTGGCCGGTGAGTGTATGTTAACAGTTATGTCAACATGACACCTCTGACTTACTGCAAATGACAGAGCTCTACCATACCAGAGTTTTAACCATACTGCGTGTGTAACGAGAATGGGGGCAACACCACGAGCTGTCATCAACATTAAACCCAATGTCAAAAGTCAGTATCTTTATGTAAGTGGTGTCAAAATATATATATATATATATATATATGCTCATTGAATGTGTGTGTTGTTCTGGCCTTTATATCCAAACTACACACAGTCTGAGTGGAGGCTCAATGTGAATGTGAATAGGTGAGCGAATGACAGGGTATCAAGTGGATCAGTCAGTGTCAGTATGCATGTCTGCAGGCAGATAAACAGACAAAACGATTTTAAGGCTTCCATAATGCTCATGTCAGACGAGAACACTTGATTTATTTTCCTACTTGAATTGAAAGCTTTCATGGCCATGCGTATGTGCTTTACCAGTTTTCAAACCCTCAGGGCCCTGAAACCCAAGTTAAAATGTAAAGCTGTTCTCTCCTTAATGGGTGTTTTTAAAGTACACTATATAGCCAAAATAATGCAGACACAGATGTATTTTGTCTGTGGTTGCTTTGTTATCTTTTTATGGTTCAGGTTTCTTATTTCCAATGAAATGAACAATTTGCTACAGCATACAATGATAATTTAGACAATAGTATGTTTCCAACTTTTGTCATGTTAGAGCAGGAAAGGGCCCTGAACAAACTATTGACCCAATGTCCCAGTGCACAAGCCAGGCCCATAAAGACATGGTTTTCCCAGTTTAGCGAGGAACAACATGACTGGCCTGCACAGAACCTGACCTCAACCCAATCCAACACCTTTGGGATCAACGGGAACATGAGCCATGCCTTATAATTAAACATAAGTGTTCCACCTCAGTTAGAGAGGCCATGTGGTGTAGTGTAAAAATAAAATACGTTAAGTGCCTTGTTTTATCTGAATAGTGCTTCTCTGTCTATGATCCACACTGCTGTATTATAAAATCAATGTTGGACTGACAGTTAACGCATTCAGCCGAGATGTCATCCTCCAACACTTTCATATGGTTTGCTGCAGGGAAGAATCTAAACAAAGTTTTATAATGTAGCACACTATATTGAGCTCGTAGGCATGTTCAATTTATTTCTGATGCTTTGAGCAAAATATACCTCACAAATAACTGTTCGATTTGAGCATCAATTACATGTGGAAGCTAATTTCAGTTATCATGGATACTAAGGGCTGCTACAGAACAGAGGTTCAGCTGTGGTTCATGCTGCCACGTAGTGGGTGGGTGGTAGTTTCATTAGCGCTGAAATGATTAGTTGATTAATTGATCAACATAAAATCAGTTGATAGTTGATACTTGAACATGTGTTCTAGTACATTATCAAGAAAATATGCCTTACATTTGCATCTCAAATGTAAGATTTAACATTGGAACATTTGTCTGACAAAACAAGCAATTGACAAGCAAGACTTTACGCTGAGTCAGAAAAAATAATCAATGAACAATAATCAATAATTATAATAACTGATTATGAACTGACCATTTGTTAAAGCCTAGGCATGATCAGACATTAAATTGGGTGAATTTGTCGACACATATCACATTAATAAAAACAAGATACTAAACTGACTGGGTTAACTAACACACTAGAAGTATTAAGGCCATGCTCAATTCAATGACTTTTTTCAACTTTCAGTGACTTGAAACTCTAATCAATCACACTGTCACAAGTTTGTTTTTATTTTCTTAGTTATATCATTGCATGTTATACAAATTTGCCAACTTTTTCTCTTTCTTTTCATATTTAAATGAAGCACTGGTCACTTCAGACTGGAATTAAATAAAAACATATTTCTAAAAGACCTACTTAATGAGGACAATCACATTAGTTTCATTAAGAAAGTATTTATGAGATGATTTTAACCAGTGCTGCGAGAACATGAATATAATGACTCAACTTATCTGCAACTATCAATCAATATTTGTGAGACAACATAGTACATTAGAATTAGGGCAGATGTTGACAAGGGCACATCTGGACTAGATTAATAGTTATGACAAACCACTGTGTCCTCCATCAGCACTCCTCAGGAGTCTGTCAGAATGCATAGTCTATGGCGGCCTCACAGCATGACACAAGCGCTGCAGGCCACACACACACACACACACACACACACACACACACACACACACCCCACCACACAACACACACACACACACACACACACACACACACACACCACACACAACACACACACACACACACACACACACACACACACCACACACACACACACACACACACACACACCACACACACCACACACACACACACACACACACACACACACACACACACACACACACACACACACAAAAGGGCTAATCAAACGGCAAGGTCCGTAAATCTAACCAAGACACAGGTATGCAGACTGGCTGGGTCTTGCAAGCAGCAGTAAGCAATTTTGCCTGGAAGAAAGCATGATGACAGCGTTCTGATGTTTCAAGAATATGGACTGGAGTTTGAAAATGTTCAACAATGAACAATGTGAAGAACTGCTAATCGTTTAAGAGTAGTAAAATAAAAAAACTTTTCCAAGGAACTTAAAACAAACACAAGGAAAACAGACGGGAAGTGGCCACAGTGAAGAGACAAACAGCCAGTGAGTTGTGAGGTGTGTGTGTTTGTGTATACATCAGAATTGTCATGTGCACACGAGTGAGCGTGTGACTTTCTATTGTGACTGTGCTGCTCAGCAGCTCAGCAGGTTGAGCGCGGCATTAACACGGTCATGGTTGGGGATTTTATTCGCAGCAGGACCACCCAGGTTAGAAATGCCACTGTTGGATGGGATCAAAGCGTCCACCAAATCACCAGTGGTGGTCCTAGGATATAAGATCATGAATGACTTGTTGCAGGGACAAAAGAAACACTGACATTTTCAAACAATATAAATTGCAGTGCAACCTCTACCTGGCTTCCAATGCAGCCTTCTCATTTCATTCAAGGCATTTTTTTTCTACTGTATGTTTTTGAATACCAAAATCATAGAGTTGTGTCTTTCTCCACTACATGTGCTCTGATACCTCAGAGTAACTTTCCTGGAATTACTGAGTAACAAGGAACGAAAGAATCTTACATGTATCCTATAACTCAGACTCCATGATGTTTCAATCCTTAGGTCATCAGATAAAAAGTACCTTGTCACACAAAAACAACCTATGCACCAAATGTTTATTGATTTTTTTATTATTTGGTTGGTTCTCAGTCAACGTTTTTTTATCCTAGACACCTCATCATTAAAGCCCTTATGTACAAGAACTGGAATTACTGATCAAAATACAAACTTGCTAAAATCAGGTTAAAAAGCCAGCTATGCCACTGACTCACTGTTAGTCATGAATGTGACATGTTGTGCATAAGTGAAGAGAGTGTCTATCAGTTAGCAATTACAAAATTACTTTGTTCAATCCTCCAGTTTGGAGAACAGAGAAATACAATACTTGAATGTAGTTGATATAAAGGAATAACACTATTAAGCTGGAGATTCCTGGTCATGACATCACCCACAGGAAAACTACAGCAGGTGCAACCTTGAACTTTAAAACATCAAAGACAGATCTTTAAGAGCTGTGATTCAAAGTGAGATATTGTGTTAATCACACAAATATTTGTTCTGATAGAAGATCAACATCCTCATCCCAGTAAAATCAAAAGCATTGCCACATTGTGTGCAACACAATGGTCTGCAGAGCATTACGCACACTACCTAACGTCAGTGTAGAACAAAGGGAACATTTACATTGATTGCAGCATGTGTATAGGGTTACACCAGGCAGTACCTGTCCCTCCCGACGCCTTTGTACCTGCATGTGCATTCCATCTAAATCCAGCAACAGGCATCCCAGCAACAAGTACCATCCAACATGGTGGAGCATGACTGCCGGAGACATTGCAGGTCTGTCTGCACCACAGCTCTGTTTACCCACAGGCAGACCTCTGCACAGGAGGCTGATCCAGCACCCAGCAGACACACCCACACACCTACTGGGTACACACCCTTCCACTTGTACCAACCATATATCTTGTAAAGACAATGCATCTAATCCAGCGTACGTAGGACAGAAGCCCAGCCCATTAGCCCTCAGGGTGGCCTCTGTGAACATGAGAAAAAGCGAGACAAGGAAACATTTACAGGGAAACTGACAAAGACAATTGTAATGTCTTCAAATCTGGGAGCATTTATATTTCAAAACAACCCAAAGTCTTTTAACTAATAAATACGTTGTATTACTTTTACCCACAATAAGTCAGAGCATTATGACATATATATGTGTTATAGCACATTAAATCCTCATAGTTCAAATTGTTTGACAGCACCATAGATTAATTGCGAGAGTGAACATCTGATCGCAACGAGCTATTTGGATATGACGTTAACCGCAGCATCACGGGCAACTAGAAATCTGTTTAAGAGAATAACTGCTCCTTTCAACTAAGGGAAGCAGAACAAAGGAAAGGGAATAAGGGAATCCCGTCTGCCTTCACACATTGGATGGATTTTGGTTGGAAGGAGCCTTCACACAACCAGACCTAAAATAAAATAAATCTCTGGAGGGGAATTAGAAGAGGGGGGAAAAGCCACAGTGGTCAGAGTCAGCAAAACAACCACAGTTGAGAGAACATTTGAGAGGAAATATTCACCAAGGATTCTCAGAGGTTGACTTGATTTACATGCGCGAGAGGAGACCTCCTCTGCATGAAAGTCGGCGGGGCAGCTCCCTGTCACAGGAAGCATTACTTCATGTCTTTTAGGAATAAAAGGAAATCTGGTCTAGCATAAACAGCAATATAAATAAATGAGAGCAGAGGGAGGTTGATTCGGGGTGAACCGAACCCTTTAAAACTGCAGGGCAGATGTGCCGGGGAAATCAATTATCTCTTTTTAATTCTGAACAACTTCCTGGCACATCTGGGTCCTCCCCGCCAGATAATGGCTTCCAGAGATCCCCATTGTCTGCACTGAAGACGTAATCCTTTGCATTTGAAGAGTAGTACCTGTAGTGCAGGTTCCTTACGGTCCTCGTGGAGAGGGTTAGCATTGGGAAGACGCAGAAAGGGGAGTGATCGCAAGTTGCTGATGTAGCACTATTGTGACAACGCTCCATCACCTTGCATTTAACCAGAGCTGATTTATCTTTCCAACATAGATACCCCATACTAAATTAGTTTTGGAAAAGAAAATTATTAGTTTGAGCATGTTGGGACATCTCATGTTGAGAAAAATTGTTCCGCGCCTCTTAGTGATTTAGAAAAAGACAACTAGAGCAAGAACTCCTCCTTTCTTCTGTTTCCATCTCCTTCTTAATCCTCCTTTTATCTGAGCACCCCTTCTTTTCAACAACCCACATCCTCTTGTACTCCATGATTTGAGGGCCTTCTCGCTTGTCTGTAATTACTTGATTTTATATTGGAAACAGTTATGAACATTGCCAAGCAGATGAAAAGTTACTGCTCAATCTATGATAATGTGCATAAAAGAAAAGCTTGACAGTGTACAGAAACATCCTGTTCATTTAAAAACCAAGGCATGGCATTCAGATGCTCTTTCATATATATCATTTTTTAATTTATTTTATTTATTTTTTTACAGCAAACACAATGCATGTTTCCTCGTCATTGTGTTGTAATTTAGCAAATCATTTGCACAAAATCTTGTGTTCTCTTTGCCAAAGAGAGACTTTGAGTCTTTGATGCAGCAGGCAACTCAGAGCAACCCACAGAAAAATGTGTTTTAGCCCCAAAATCTAGCCCACCAGAAGGATTGTTTGGGATTGTTTTGATATTAGTGTTTTCTTCATTACAGTATACTGTCCTGGAAAATGAGAGCTCTGTATCCCGCTGTCTCCCTTTTCTTGCTGCACTGACATGTTCATGTTGAAGTGTGTCATCTTCCTACAGTGCCAACGGTTTGGTTGAAGAGCTCCAAGCATGGAAAAAAAGACCTCAAAAGGTCTTTTTAAAGGTTTCATGAGACTGTTAATTTTGCTGGCCTTTCAAAAATAGCTCACTTTACTGAAGTATTTCAACGGTTTCAACAGAGGTTCCCAAACTGTGAGGGAGAGTTGAAAGGGTTGCGGTGATGGAGAGACATCCCTAAATCTGCTTAAAAGAAAAAACAAGACACTTCTTATTACCCCAGAACTTGCCTTTTTGTATCAAGGTAATACAGTGATGTAAATCTGTATATCCATGGTCACAGTGCAAACAGGAACTGCTATGAGCCAATTCTGCATACTATTATTGAAGCTACAGGCTACAAATACTAAAGAGTGCTCTAAAGCACCAACCTTGCTTTTCAAAACTTTATTTTCTTCTTCCTCATACCATCATCATAATCGCCTCTGATGCCTACACAAATGCACATGACACTGACAAACAGAACTGAAAAATATGAAGCTGGGAGATTGAATTACTGAATTTTTACAGTACCAGATGGTATCTGGCCATCTTTCAGCACTATAATTAAGGGAATATTACATTATATTACAATATCATCAACACTGCTTGAATTCTTTTCTTTTCTCTGTCTCTACTATGATCATAAAGTCTGACAGCCACTAATCACAGAGCTCTGCAGACACAGTTGGAGAGCCGTGAGAGAACTGTAACTATCCTCTTCAGCAGAGCCATCGTGTTGGAGACATACCCAGCAGGATTTGCATTTGTACGCTGGCAGAATACCGTACAAAATCACAAATGGAAACTGACGACCTGACGTGTACTTCTTGGCTGGCTACAGCAGCTATTTCAAGTTGAGAGTTGAAGAGGTCTGTCAGCACATCTACGTACCTGCTTCTATCCCTCATGGTTGCTAGGAAACCTAGTAAATTTGCTGTGTTGTGCAACCTTGTTTTCCAACGGAGCAACATTAAGAGAAGAAGAAGGGCCGACCTAAGTGAACAGTACTGAGATCAATGATGGAATGTGACGCTTGCTGGCACGAGAACATGTTTTTGGCTAGCAATGTGAACATGACAGGAATGTAACATACAGAATGATTGATTCTAGCTTTGACAGTTAAGGAATGATTTCAGCTTTTTGTCTAGGCTCTGGCTGGCTTTCCTGACAAGCAGATGATACAATGTCCAGAGATAAGCAATGGCATCCATTATGATAGTCTTTCAGGAGCAGCTCATATCCACCTTACTTTTTGGATGACATGTGAACGCAGGCTTACCTGTCAGTGGACTCTCTCTACATCCCAGCTGGATGACTCTGACCGGGCCCCGACCTCTGACCTCAGCTTTAGCCAGCTGATGCTTCTGGCAAAGTAAGCAACGAGGCCAGAAAGGGTTATAGTGAAAGAAATGACAAAATCCTTATGTGCCTCAAATCCCTCAACAAATCCTGCCATGATTTCTCCGTCTGCAGTGATGGCTCCACTGTTCCTGAATTCACAAAGCTCTATAACCATCAGTGTCATCTTTGATAAAACCCCAAAACTCTCTTCTTCCATCTCCCAAAACATTGCCCGTCTTTAGCCCTCCTTGACCAGCTTCATCCACGCCTTCCCCCCCTCAAATTTGGACTACTGCAACAGCATCCTGTATGGCACGTTCACCAAAACCCTCAAGAAACAACAGATTCACACTCAGCTGCCTGTCTGCACCAGAAATCCCCCCCCCCCCCCCCCCCCAAAGAGCAGTCTAGAAACACTACTGGCTTCAACATTCCCTAAAACAATATAAACCTAGAATCTAATGACATGCAAGGTAAAAGTGGTTGGATGTAGGAATGAACCCAAAGACACACATCTGCAGCTCTACTGAGATGCAGATGTGAGATCAGCCTGTTTGATTCAGTCTCATCACTCTCCTTAGGGATGTTTTCAGCAGCAGCTTTTTTCAGTGAAAAAGTTCCAGTAACGTCAGTCACTTGCCCAGCACCAAATGGCAGATGGATAAAGTTAGCGACTAGTTGGTGAAGAAAATCAAACATAGCGAGCTAAAGAGCTAAAAACAGATGGTGGAGACTTAACCAGAGCTAAAGGAAGAATATTAAACTTACACTCATCATCAGGTGGACACAAACAACTCCAAACACTTTGTAACTGTTAGCCATACCAATATTATAAAAGGTAGTAAAATGTCAGGTCTAGTTCATCGGCCACAAAATATATTTACTATTACAGTTAAAAAAAAAAAAAAAAAAAATCGATTCAACAGGACCAGCTATGTCATCTTTTTTACTCCACACATTCTTCTTCCTTGTCAAAACCTAGCACCAAATTACCCACAATGCACGTCATTATTGACAGTTTGGTCTGAGATTCAGGTGTGTTATAGGCTGGAAATCCAGACTAAAATCCGAAAGATTAAGGGTCTGGCTATGAGTAATGAAAATGGCCCAACTTGAGGGGCGGGACCAAGCACGCATTCGTAAATACTGTGCGCTGCACTGCACGCAATCGGATAACACTACGACCAATGTTTACGGACGTTGACGTCGCAGGGCTGTCATCTGTTTAGCTCGCCTCTGGCCCGCCTATGTCAGATACACCGATGTGATTGGTGCAGCTCGGCTCCAAGGGCATGGGTAATGAGCATCATTACTCATTGCCAGAGTGACTCGTTGAGCAAATTGAAATTGTGGTTTTGGGAGAATGTGCGAGAGATTTCCAGGGTAGGTGTGTTATGCTAGTAGCAGCTGATACCTGATGAAGAGATGAGGAGCTGGCTAAAGAGGTCTGGTAAGCTCACCTCTTTCAAACTTCCAGATTTTTGTAAATTGACTGACTCAAGTGACATCACTAAAGGATATTATCAGTTTTCACACAACTCCTGCTGGAGCCACAAAAGGCTTTATACTACTTTTTGTCCACATATGCAATAATTTAGCAACTTAGCATTGTTCTAGATCAAACACTTCTACCTTCTGGGAATTCACAAAACAAAGTCTTAAAGGCCAAATAAAACAAAGACACTGATAAAAGATGCTGCTCTTGTCAATATTTATGTATAAGCAATGCATCAAATAATTTCAGTGTAATGTAAATGTGCTGTATTTATATAGCGCTTTTCCAGTCTTAACAACTGCTCAAAGCGCTTTTACATCTACAGGAAACATTCACCATTCACACACATTCATACACAGTGGCCGAGGCTGCCGTACAAGGTGCCACCTGCTCATCAGATAAACATTCACACACATTCACACTCCGATGCGCAGCACTAGGGGCAATTAGTGTCTTGCCCAAGGACACTTCGACAATGACTGCAGGGGCGGGGATCGATCGATGTTGCCAAAGTGTTGAGACATTTATCACTTAACTGCAGTTCTTTCAACCAAAACATCACAAAAACATCACAAAGTAATCGTGATCGTTCAGCTCATTGTTTTGGCTGATTTACTCTCTATGCTCTCAGCAGTGCAGTTTCCCAGCAGCAGCAAGCAGATGATTTCAGCAAATACGCCCTGATAAACCCACAGCACGCTACCTGTACTGTCAACATAGTGAAGCCTTTAGAAGCAAGACATTTCCCTTTGAAGTTTGTAGACAAAAACAGAGCTAGAACATTGAGCCTACATTTGTCCCCGGTGGGCAGAAACATTACTCCAAATGAAGCTGAAGTCTGTTTAGTAAGAGGAAACACTCTCAGTTGAGGGAAAGGGGTCATTAGTTAATTAGCAGCTTAAAAAAAAGTTCAAACAATACTCAACCTTTATTAACACTTACGCTTTGCTAGGACATGGCCATTTCACATAGGGTAATGCCATTTAATAAGCAACTCTTGCAGACTTTACATTGCGTACAACATGGACCCTGGTGGATTGACAGTCATGGAGAAGTGTCAAAATGATGGATCATTTTTCCACCTCTTTGTTTCTGTCTCAGCTTGCCAGTAAAAAGCCATTGTTTGACAGGTTTTATGAACGAGGCCTCTCTAGAGACCCGGGTGGAAACACACGGTTGCTATAATTATTTATAAATCTGAAAGCCCTCAGACAAACTAGATTCACTAGTGGAACAAAAAAAACAATCAAATCCAAGCTCTGTCATGCTCTCGCTCTCTCCCTCTCATTCTGACATACATGCATACTGTATATGCAATCCACATTTCTACAAACATAATTTAAGAGAATAGAAACTTTATGATCAAGCACATAAGCAGGGAGTCAAATAGTCACTTGACTATTTTTCTAAACTACTTGATAAATCTGCTAGTCTATAAAATGATGTCTTTACATTGCTTCTTTTGTTTTACCTAAAGTCCTAAGCGTTTCGATTTACATCAACATGTTTGGCATTTTTTTCTCAATGAATATCTTAAAAGATAAGGCAAGTACTAGAATTTACAAAATAAAGTAATCCTGACTAATACACGGCATGTGGATTGTGAGGGTTCAAAGTCATCAACATACGCTGAAGTTCATAGTTCTGGTTTTGGAATGACATGTTTAGCTAAGGTCCCTGACCTCCAGGAGTGTTTAACATCTTAGTGCACATTGGAGGGGCTGTACATTAACTGGGAGAGTGCCATGTCTCTGAAGAGAGCACTTGTCAAGGGAGCCGGTGGCCCCAGACAGGACATGCATCAAAGTCAGGAAACCCCAACAACGTGGCCCCGCAGTCAGAAATGTTACGCTTCAAAGACGACAGCAGCAGACCTTAGCGAATGAGAAATAGATCTTGCTAATGTAGGAGACTTGTTTTATTTCTTTTGCTTTCAAATGGGCGGATTCTGAGGAGAGCCAGAGACAGGACGGCTGTACCTCCACAGGTCTGGTCTGGGTGGATGTAATGAGAAACAGGCTGCTGTGTCCAAAATAACTCCCTCATACACTCATTTTACTAACGAACTGGCCATTTAGAAAGTGTGAAAAAGAAAAAGCTAAATCTCTTCATATTAATTGTTTTGTCTAAACAGCAGTCTAAAACCCAAATATATTCCATTTACTATTATATAAAAAAGCTCAAACAATCATTTTTTACTTGGTGGTTAGATGATTAGTTTGCCTTTTTAGAATTGTACAGTGAATACAGTATGTAGCTGGAGCCAGCAGCCAGTTAGCTTAGCATAAAGGCAGACACAAAGGCGGCAGGGGGAAAAACTGGTTGAACAGACAGAGACAAATACACAGGGACATAGAGACAAGGACATGCAAAGAGACAGACAGAGAGACAGATAGACAGACAGAGAGACAGACATGAAGCCAGAAGAGACAGATGCAGACACAATGAAACAGAGCAATAAAAACACACAAAGACATAATGAGAAAGAGATGCAGCCAGCTGATAAAGGAGATTTTAGTAACTATTAAGACAGATCTGGTGCAGCTTGTTCCTGCAAACATTCGCCACGACTCAAAACAGCAGGAGAGGCCTTTGCAGTCTACATAATCCTGATGGCATCCCAATGCCATCCTGATGGAGAAAATCTGTGCCAGGCATGGCTTGCTGGTTGTGTTCCAGATGTGGCAAAAGTACTCACTTCCCGTACTCAAGTAGAAGTACACATACTTGTGTTCAAAATACTCTGGGAAAAGTAGAAGTACCCGATTGCACTTCTTCACTCCGGTCAAAGTAATGAAGTACAGGCTCGGACATTTACTTCCAATAGAAAAGTCAAAGTAGCCTTGCCAATGACATGGCAAAAAGACTCTGCCAGTGCCTCCATTTTTAATGGATGTCTTAACAGACATTCATTAACAACATCCCCGTACTTTACAGTGACGCAGCACATTCACCGGGAGTCCTTCTCAATGCCCGCCATCTCAAACATCTCTCTTGGATAAGGCAGAAGATGAGGATTGGGCGCGTCTCGCTGCTCGGCTGCCCTGTCTCCGGGATCTCCGTTTTCATCATTTTCAATCACGTCGCCATCAGTACTACTACGTGCTAACGCTGCTACCGTCTAGCCACAAATTAATGTTGCCCAATCTGTTGCGTCGTGGCAACGTACAGTACTGTATATTCCCACCCAGTTAGATTGAATTTGGTATTGATGACTCAAACAATAATAACAGTAACTCTAGTGAAATGATTTGAAACTTGTTAGCGAGGACTAGATTAGGACTGTATTTAAAGCATTTAAAGGTTTCCAACTTGGCCCCCGGTGTGTCTGTTAAAACCCGGGTAGAGACAACTTCTCTCTGTTGATGCTTTACAATCGAGCAACAGTACAAACATGGACGTGGGTAGCTCTGCTATGGCTGTTTGTTTGTGTGTGGTTCTGCAAAGAAATAAATAGCATTGTAAAGACTACCATACACAATGCATAGAAATATATATATGCTAGCAAATAACAGTAAATCCACTATTAATTACATTACCTATATGCAGAGTAACTATTTCAGCATGTAAATAATGCACCTAAAATACAAATGTAAGCGAGGGCGCTCAACAATCGGCAACAGCCAGGTGTAACCTAGGTAACAGGTGAAGAACATAAACAACAAAATCCCTAGCTAACTTACTTTAAATGTGTCAGAACTATACAACAACAGGCTTAAATTAACTGACAACATGAGTTATAAGACTTACAGTTCTCAAGAACGCACATGCACACGCGCACACACACACACA
>NC_045748.1:956978-957149 GCF_008692095.1 Etheostoma spectabile | reverse complement strand
ACACACACACACCCTCTCAACTGATTATCCTCCTGACAGCTAGTCTCTTTTTATTTTCTCTCACCTTTTGTACAAAACTAAAGTAACGAGCCAATTTTGTAAATTGTAAGGAGTAGAAAGTACAGATAGTCGGGCACCCGGATAGCTCAGTTGGTAGAGCGGGTGCCCATG
>NC_045748.1:956864-956968 GCF_008692095.1 Etheostoma spectabile | reverse complement strand
TACTCCTCGACGCAGCCGGCCAGGGTTCGAATCCGGCCTGTGGCCCTTTGCTGCATATCACTCCCCCTCTTTCTCCCATTTCATATCTTCGACTGTCCTGTCAA
>NC_045748.1:950402-956854 GCF_008692095.1 Etheostoma spectabile | reverse complement strand
AAAATGCCCAAAAAAATAATCTTTAAAAAAAAGAAAGTACCGATAGTCGTGTTAAAATGTAACGAGTAAAAGAAGATTTTTTTTTTTTAATATCTGAAAAATCTACTTAAGTACAGTAACAAAGTATTTGTACTTCGTTACTTCCCATCTCTGTTGTGTTCTACATTCAAGACACTACTGTACTATGAAGAGAACCAGATCCATCCTCAATATTAAAGGCGTTTTGCATGGACATAAAAAATGTAAATTCAAACCAGCTTTGCCTTCCTTCGTTTCCAAGTGCACGGCCTTTGCTTTGTTTCCATTTCAAACATGTGAAGATTCCAGAACAGGGTTTATTCTTTAGTGCCAGTGTAAACATCTGTATGTATTTCAGGAACTGTATTTAGTTTGGTCTGAAAGATTAAACTTCAGTGTGTGTAGTCATAATAAAAAAGAATTTGTGAATGTAAAAGCCAGCTCATTGTATGTACTAATCACGTAAAATAATTAACACAAGCTTTAAACATTGAATGAAATGTTCTCATTACTTCCTTACTGTGATGCATTTCATTTTCTGACAGCAAAATGGGCTCCCCTCAAACTGAACGTCAACTGACTTTGGGATAGACAGGGGAGCCACTTTGTTTCTCTCACTATGTCTCTAGAGTTGGTCCCTGCTCTGAAGCAAGTGAGAGAGTGACGTAATTAGCTTCCCACACTCTCCCCACGAACACACACATGCCGGCCTTGCTATTCTCTTAAAGAGATCAACACACACACCAACGCACAAGTATAAACTTCAACCATTAATGTAGGCTACGGCAACAGGTCTGCATGGAGCCTCCGCAGAAGCATAAATCTGAACAGTTCTTCATGTCCGGTGTAAAATAAAGGGCTGTAATTATTTTTTGTTCTCTACAATAAATGTACACATGAGGTTTGATTACCATGCAGACGTCTTCAACAGGCAGTCTTAGTTCCTTTCATACTACTTGTCTTGTCCGAGCAACAGTCGTATTAACTGACATACAGTACATGACCAGGAAAAGCATTCATTCTTCATATTTAAGAAGCATTAAAAATGACAAATGATCTTTTTAATTATCAAAATAGATTAGTAACTATTTGACGACATAAATTTGAAATGGTTTTTAACCAAGATTTTTTTGTCCCACATGCCCCCAAAAGAAACAAAAAACTCTGTGGAAAAATGATATCACCATAGATTACATTAGGTTTTCAGTGCAGAAAAAACACTCAAAATGTGAACTGAAGAAACAGGGAGAAAGAAAACTAGACAGTGGTTGATTTTAAATCCCTTAACAAAAAACATCAACATTGGCTGATTGTTTTCTTTATAAAAACCATAAGAAATGTGCCCTCGCTACAATTAATCAAAACAGACGTTTAGCTTCAACACTCAGATGAGCAATTTTGCAGGCCACAACAAAGACCAGTAAACAGAAAAAGACTGATGGACCAGAGGATAGACAGGTCAAACACACACAAGTTGACCAGTCAGCTAAGGACAAGAGGTGGGACAGCTGGTTGGTGCCTCTGTCACCCAAAGCTCTGCACCGCAGCGCAAATTACTGACAGACTTTGGACTGGTGGTTTCACAGACAGAGCCTGATTAAAACAAAAGCCAGTGAAACCGGACGAGTAGTTGGTAAAAAAACGATTGTAGCTGCCTGCCTGTCCACAGCTGGAACTGATCACCATGACGACTAGTCTGCTGCCCACACTCTTCATCTACAACACTAGGGCGCAGCTGTGAAACCAGGCAATTGCATGTTTTTCAGTTTGTTTTTAACACCTCAATGAACAGGCAATTTTCAGCACAGATTTACAGAGCACTGCACACCCCAACATTTCCTACTCACAGTTCTGCCAAAGCTCAACATTGACTCGTCCTTGGGATTCCCCAGCAGGTCCTCCAGGTCATTTGAGGACAGCAGTGTATTCTGTGTGGGAACAAATGGGACAATTTTTTAAAGTTAAAAACCACAAATAAAGGACAGCTCAGAGCTTAACCGATGATCAACCAAACACCCAGAGTTGTTAAATTCACCAGACTGGATCAAGATCACAGGAGTCAGTGCCGCTATTATTTTAAATCCTCCGATGAGCTTCTATCATGCTTCGTAGTATATAACAGGTTCTGCTGTCAAAAGTATTAACTGCAGGAGTCTGAATGTCTGGGCTGTGTGCTTCAAAGGGCATCTGGCTTTCTCTCAAACACCTTGGTGACATGTCAGAGCCGAGTTGTTTACATAAGTCAAAAGCCACACTAAGAGTTCATTTCACTTGTGAAAATAACATGACTTTTCCCAATCTCTTAATTTTTTCATTTCCATTCCTCTTTCCTCACCTCCCTGGCGTTGTTTGTGCGTGGGGAGCGAGGAGACTTGGGGGTGCTCTCACCACAGCGGGGCAGGTAGTGGCTACAGTGTTGCTGGGCTGCTTCTGGGTCACCCATCAGAAAGCTCAGCTGTCGGAGATGACCCTGCAGAGACAGAAACATGAAACACAATGTGAGGGGTCTGAAGCACAGTGTGAAGACCCAAATGACCCTAATGTAGATATTTAAAATAAAAAGTTAATGTCTCTTAATGCTTGATGTACAGTTACATTTTAGAGATGATAGGAAACTACAGTATGGAAATCTGAACATGCAGAACACCTTGGAAAGGTGGCTCTACATCAGACTACAACAGATCAGTTAACTTCCATATATATATAAAATATAGTAAATATAAAGTATAATAAAGTAAGCATGGTTTTGGTGATTTTAATAGCATAACTAAGAAAATACATTTAGGTTAAAGCTACAGTTAGAAACTTAAAAAAAAAAATAACATATTCATCATTTGCTCAAACTTTACCTATATCCTGACAGTACTACATTAATCAGATCTGTGAAAAAAAAGAAAAAAAAGAAAAGAAAATCACATTCCTATGCCTCCTCCTGGTGTTCCTAATGGCTTATTGAAAACAACCAATCAGAGCTGAGGAATCTCTATCGCAGTGTCAATAGGCTCTTTCGAGATGAAGTGCGCCTCGCCTGTAAAGTGGACGAGAGAAGTCGGACAGTTTCCAGCCGTTTCCAGGAGCCTTCAGTCTGATCAGGAAGGGACAAAAACATTGTGGTCCGATTCTAATTTATTAAAATGTAATCAGACCCGTATATCAGCTGGTACACAGTCTCCAATCTCCTGTAATCTGAACAGATTTAGTCTCGCTGACTTCTAGACGTCACTATCAGTCACACAAAATGCATTCTGTACAGAAATTAAAAATAAAAAATTAAAATCCCTCCAATTCAAAAACAATAAAAAGTTTACATAAAACATCATCATGTTGAGTAGATTCTGTTCCAATCAGCTGTCAAATCAGCTGAGAGGCCAGTGTTTCCCAGCATGCTCTAGGTCCACCTGGGTCTTTCAGTCCTTGAAAAGCAGTCAGTGTTTTCAGAAACATATGTCATGGCCTTGTGACTGTTGATTTGAAAACTATTCTTCTGGTGAATGGGCTGGATCCTAAGCCTGTTGTAGTAGTTCAGGCAGTAGAGCATTTGCCTAATAATCAAAGGGTTGGCGGGTCAATCCCAGTCCTTGCAATCTGATTTGAAGTGTATGACTGTGAGTGAAAGGTACCTGTAATAAGTAAAAGTGCTTTGAGTAGGCAGGAAAGGGAACCTTTAATTTGTGCTATAATTAGCCTGGGGCCGTCAGCCTGGTGGGAAAAAGGGGACTTGATAACAGGTTATATGCACAAATAAAACTCATTGGAGAAAACTGAACACTCATTTTAACAACCTTTTTGATTTTACATCCTTAAATTAAACCCAGAGACAAGTGGAAAGAGACGTTCATTTTTCAAGGAACTCAAAGTTTTTTTGTTTTTAAGATTAATTTTTGTGCATTTATTTTGACAGGACAGCTGAAGACATGAAAGTGAAGAGAGATGGGGGGAATGAGATGCAGCAAAGGGCCACAGGTCAGAGTTGAACCCGGGCCCACTGCATCGAGGAGTAAACCTCTATATGTAGGTGCCTGCTCTACCAACTGAGCTTTCCGGGCGCACGAAAGTGTTATTTTTGTATTTAAAGCAGTAACTGAGGTATATAGAAAAATTAAGTTTCATGTTGTCTGAAGAAAACCAAACCTCTGGCACCTCTGCTAGAAATACCCTAAAAATAGCGAGGGACCAAAAACACATGTCTGCTAAACACAAACATCTGCTGCATAATTTCTTTCAGGAAATCATTTTTGATCATTTGGGTGGCCAGTGATTATTTTATGTAACTAACTAACAAACACAGATGCACAATACACATTCAACCTGTTTTTAACTATGCCAATCATATTCATATCATATCCTACTTTGATCTTAAATTAAATCCCTTAAAATAAAGCAGAATGTGTCCCAGTCGTGCTGCAGTGGAGTAAGAGTAATGTAAGGTTTAGCCTTGCCAAACACAAAAGATTGTCCAGAGACAAGACTGTCAACACCTCTGAGTGTGGAAGTGCTCCGTCCTTGGAGCTCAGTAAAAAGCTGTCACCAGGGGAAACCAGGCAATGGAGAATCCATTTTAGCTGGTGCTAAGAACAAATCCAGATGCAACCCCATTGACAGCATGTCCACAACATGCGAAGCCAGGTGCATTATGGACCTTCGAAATCAGCCTTTAATGGAAGAGTTCCAGTTTTGCCCTTGAGATGAAAACTTAAATATATATAGGATATTATATATATTATTCTGTACTTAAAAGTGAACTACTGTACCAGCAGAGGTGGGTAGTAACGAGTTACATTTACATCAACTTCATTACTTGTAAGTTTTTTGAAAAAATTGTACTTCTAGGAGTAGTTTTAAATCACTATACTTTTACTTGAGTAGATTAGTGAAAAGAAACTGTCCTCTTACTCCGTACTTAGGTTACAATGAGCTCGTTACTTACTTTACGACTCTTCATTGTTTTTACCCCAGCGTACTTCTCTTTTAATGTTTTATTTTGACAGAGGAGAGAGAGAGAGTCTCCGCTGAGGCTCAACCACGTGACTGTGCTTAACCAATCACACGTCGTTGTGCAGTCACATGATCATACTCGCTTCAGCAGCGCATAGACTTATAAGAGTTATCTCTTTATATGTCTATGCAGCAGCGGGACAGGTTACTTTACAGTCGTAGCAAAGCAAAGACGTCAGAATCAAACGTCGCCAAGGCAACGCAGACCAGGAGGACCCCCCCCCCGGCCTCATGGTGAAAGCATGGTTACCTTTTAGGAAAAGTGGAAACAGCAGCTACATTATGCGGTGCCTTCAGTGTCAACCAAAACAAACGGACATGTGCACATTCAACACTCAACATCTAACCTGAGAGACGTAGTGGTGGTTTTAGTTTTTTGCTGTGGAGAGGTGGATCTTTGTCTTTTGGCTACATACAGTATGTTTACACATGCAGTATCCATCCATTGTGTGACAAGTCTCTCAGTAAGCTATTTTGTAATTGATAAATATTTTAATTTATTCTATTGATTGGATGAACTATAATTGCCTAAATATGATTATTTTGTATTTTTGTCTGTCTGATTGATGCTTGTGTTAAAAATAAATCAGCTGTTACTCACAGTTACTCACTACTTGAGTAGTTTTTTCATCAAGCACTTTTTTACTCTTACTCAAGTAATATTTGGATGACTACTTTTACTTTTACTTGAGTCATATTATTCTGAAGTAACAGTACTTTTACTTGAGTACAATTGTTGGCTACTCTACCCACCTCTGTGTACCAGACAACAACAGTAATGCTGATAGGTTTCATGGAGCAAGTCCAGATTTGTGTTTTTTAACTAGTCCATTGTCCATTTGGAGCGCGTGTCCATTGCTTGGTTACTAGTATACAGCAAAAATGTAAGGTTTACATGAATTGTTCTCCTCATGGGTTTCCTCCTATAGCCAAAAGACACCCGGGTTTGTTTAACAATAACGTCAGTTGAAGTGCGATGTCTTCATGTTGCCCAAAGAACAAGGAGGGGGTTGAGGTTGCTGAACTCATCCTCTGTCCTATTACTCATCAGTGTTTCCTCTGTAATTTGATGTCACACTGGTGCTTGGGAGGTAATTGAGGTTGTGGTTTGAACAGGTTGCAGGGCTTTCTATGCATACTTTATGAAAACAAAACACACAGTTTCTAAGTATTAGGGGCTACACTTCTTTGTCTGTGATGAAAAGGGAATGTGGTGGGACAGAGCCATGGGGTTGGAAAATCTACTTGTGTGTTCTCTCTTCCGCAAGGATAAGCATGTCCTTTCGGACTAAATTCAAAGGAACTAGACTACACTATACAAATGTAGCTTATTACTAGGCCCCAGTTGTTTAATTATCACCTGGCTAGTGCACAACAATCTGGTCATATAATAGTTGTTATTACACAGACACGTTTCAAAATTCAAAAAGATTAAAAAA
>NC_045748.1:946329-950392 GCF_008692095.1 Etheostoma spectabile | reverse complement strand
AAAACTTAATGAAAGCAGCTTCTGGGCATCTTGTAAATGTTTAGAAAGAAAGGGCAAGATTAATTTTAGATGATGTACATACAGATACAACCGAATAGAAGCCACTTACTTCAAATGGGGTCTCAAAGCCCCCGATGATGCCTCCAACCATGAGCAGTCCATCGCTGCTGATCCCCATGCCGTGGTACACCCAGTCCACACTCTCCAGCAGAGAGCAGTCCACATACAGCGCCAGCCGTTTGGCAGACACGCTGACGGCCACATGGTGCCACTTTCCATCAGACAGACCGCTGACTGGGAACCTGACAGAGAGACATATGGGTCTATGTAATCACATCTTTGGTTTGTGTGTTGAGATGAGGGTCTGCATTGATTAATCTAGAAGATCAATTTGAATCAGACTTGGGCCCTCTGACTGTTGGCATACAGCTGTATAAGTGAAAGTTAAAACCTTTTTTATTCCTCTGAACTTACGAAAATGTTCTTTTACTGAATAGCAAGGTTTGGGCTGTAGGTCAAAGAGACTAAACTTTTACTGCTACATCCATATGACAGCTTCTGTTGTGTAGCATTTGATATTGGATTGGGCTGGCAGAAATACATCTATGTATGCAAACATTGCTGATCTATCACTTTAGTATGCCTTGATAAAAATGACATAACAGAAGTGAAATAGAACCCTCATTAAATACAGTCCCTGACAAAAGTCTTGTCGCTTATCTATTTTGTAGAAACACCTGCTATTAACTGAATTTTAATAATCAATGGTGTAATAATAGTCATATTAAAAGCTAAATCCCTCCCAATGATGTTCATGCCTGAAATAATTAGTTTCACTAAAAAAGATTTTATTTAAACAAGACAGAAAGGTCAAATTTTGGCAAGACAAAAGTTTTGTCGCCTATACATAAATTGAACAAATTTACAAAATACTAAAATATGTAAGCAAATTAAATGGGGTGCTGTGAGATTCAAATTGAATATCTTGTATGACTTCCATGAGCTTGAAGGACTGCATCCATGCGGTTTGGCAAGGATTCATACAATGTGTTGATGAAGTCATCAGGAATAGCTAGGAAAGCAGTCTTGCATGCCTCCCAGAGTTCATCAATATTCTTTGGTTTGGTCTTCCATGCTTCCTTTCATCCTACCCCCCATGCTCCATGATGTTCATGTCTGGTGACTGGGCCGGCCAATCCTGGAGATCTGATCTTCTTCCCTGGGAAACTTTGAAGTGGAGATGGAGTGTGCGATGGAGCACCATCCTGCTGGAGAATTTGGCCTCTTTTATGGTTGGAATATAAGAGGTAGCTTGGTATTTGAGACTATTGATGTTGCCTCCACCCTGCAGTCTCTCGCACCCCCCCATTCTGGATCTAACCCCAGACCATGATTTTTGCCACCAAACTTCACTGTTTTCTGGGTGAATCTTGATCCATGCGGGCTCCAGTAGGTCTCCTGCAATATTTGCGGCAACTTTGGTGTAATTTAACAGAAGATTAATCTGAAAAATCCACTTTCTTCCACTTCTCCAGCATCCACTCTTTTAGCAGGCTGTGGGCCTTGGTAAATGCCACACGGTTTTTCAATTTTCTTTTGTTTGTGCTGGCTTCTGAGCACTGATTCGACCATGGAGGCCATCTCGAGACAGAATCCCAAACCGTTCTGGTGACACAGGGACTTCAGGGGACCAGGTCTGGTGGAGCTCTGCTGCAGTGGAAAATGGGCTGGCCGGGATTTTCGAGCCAACAAACGGTCCTCTCGAGCAATTGTCTTGGTGGGTCTGCCTGACCTGGCTTGTCAAAACATCTCCAGTGTCACTCAAATTGTTTTTAATCCTCTGTACTTGACACGGAGACACATTGAAGGTGTCTGCCACATCAGCAGTGGATCTGGTCTTCAGCCTCTTGATCAATCAAACCCTTTAGTCTCAGGGTGAATCTTAGGAATGTTTGCAGATGTCTAGTTGTAGTTGATGTATAGGTCTAGTGTACTGGGGTTGTTTTTATACACACCTGAGACCTAACTGATCCATTATTAGTCACAGGTGAAGCTCATATGACAAGGCGACAACACTTATGTCTTTGCAAAAATTGACTCAATGTGCTTTACCAAGCTGTGAATATTAGAATACTTTTTGAAAGTTTCTTTTTGCACTGAAACATTATTACAAAAGCTGTTGGGATTAAAATGAGCCATTTCTTGTAAATAAATCTTGATTAGAAATATATTTCAGCGGCACTTCAGGTCAATTTGTGCACAAGCGACAAGACTTTTGTCAGGGACTGTATTAAAAAAAGGCAGAAACTGTTTTTTTAGAGATTGATTAAAATAGGAAACAAGGTTTCGCTGAAACTAAATTACAGTAAATTACAGCCTCTAGCCTGTAGCAGAGATGAGGAGGGAGGGCTCCAGAGTTCTGGAAAGATTACTTTTTTGTAACTAAAAGAGTAAGAGAGATTTTTTTTCCATTTTCAAAATTGTAATCTTCATTTTATTGCTAATCAGATTTCTTTTATTGGTTTTAATTTATCAGACTTTGCATGGCCCCCTCTGGAGCCACAAACGCTTTACAGATTTTTTTCTCTCTCACGTATGCAGTAACACTCCCCACAATTGGGGGAGTTCCCCTTTAAAATATAAAATATTAATCTTTAATGTCTAGAAGACCCACTACTGACTACTGTATAATCTATATAATCAAGCTGGGCTCTAGACCCAACCGGACATTGTAGGTGGTAGCCACCAGCAGACATGCTGATAAAAAAAAAGAAAATCAAGTATATATATATATGTCTCTCTTTTGGCCAAGTTCTGCCTGCTGTCTTGCACTGATGAATTGCTTTGAGGTCTGTGGTTCATGAAGACGAGAAACCTGCCAAAAGACGCCTTCTAAATCATTTCACCAAAGAGACAGCCAAACACAAATCACAGTCAAACAAAACACACATGCTGCAAACAAATACACTTCCACAGGGCTCTCCTCCATCTTGCAGACACATTTTCATACGCTTCAGCCAAGAAGCAGGAATGGGTGCAAGTGGGCCTCAATTACCTGAGCTGGATGTTGTAATCACTTTTTGACATATTGATTTATTAGATAATGGGTAGAGCCCGAGCGATAAAGGATTTTTCAGGCCAATACTGATACGAATATTTGGGTATTTAAAAATCCGATATGGCGATAAATTGGCCAATATACTGTATATTTAAAGATAAAAAATCCAGACACAAGTTACAAAACATATACAGATTTCAACATTAGTTATTTGTAGTTATTTATGAGTTCTCACTTAAGTAATAAGTTTTATTTTCACAAAAGAACAGAGGAATATCAAAATATATTAAAGTTCTGATAAATAAAATGTATAAAAATACAAACTTAAGATATGAAACTTAAAGTCCACTGAACAAAATCACACCCAAAAAAAATCTGTATTGCTGACAGGGACATTGTAGATCGCCCTCTGGTGGACAAACTATGCAATGCCAAGCTCATAACATGGTTGACAGTCCGTTTTTATTTTTCAAATATTATTTTATCAGAATCATTTATTTGTTATTATAAATGATTCTGATGACTGAGTATTTAAAAAAAAATCTCTTATTTTTAAATTTAAATTGGCACTTATAAAGACCTATACCAATAGATTGGGAAATGCCTAACATTGGCCCGCCGATATATTGGTCGGGCTCTGTAATGCATTACAAGTGAAAATCATGAACTTGTTTGTCTGACTGTTAATGTTACGACTGCTGTCATATTTGTTTGTGTTTGGTTGTGTGTGTGCATATGTCTTGTTTTATTGTCTTTTCACATGCAAATAGCGCTGTGCCATAGCGTGGAGATAATTGGTGGAAGAAGACATGCCCAACCCATGATTGGCTGCAGCTGTTGATCACCGGACATTTAAAGAGGCAAGATGGTGGCCGTCATCGGGCAGCAGGCATTCCTCATCCTCCTCTCCTTCCGACCGGCCACACTTTCTGTTTGCTCAGTTGTTGTTAGATTAGATACTTTTTGTTTCAGTAGTAAGGGTGGACCACCAGGTGTGTTATTTTA
>NC_045748.1:945479-946319 GCF_008692095.1 Etheostoma spectabile | reverse complement strand
TGTTTAATTAGTTAGGAAGGTAAGTCATTGTCATTTTTTTGGCCATCTTTTGGGTTAGGTTAGGCTGATATCTTACTTTCTAGAAAGGGTCATTTTGTTTGCCTCCTAGGCACCCCTAGACTGGGGAGTAACAGTTCGATTTTAAACAATTTTAGCCAACGACCCATGAAGAAATCCTTCTTGAATCTGCTCAAGAGATGTTCAAACACTCAATACATACTTAACTTGCACTTGATTTGTATTAATTTGGCTCTAAAATACGGAAAGGTAACAAAAAGTGGGCTCACTCATAGTGTCGCTGCTGTGTTCCTATGAAGATGATGGCGTAAGCACTGATACGCAGCTGCACCATAACGTGGCCGTCGGGGCTCAGCATGGTGAAGACACTGCGTTCATCTCTCTGAGGACTCCGCAGCTGCACCAGTAAACTGAATTCATCTGCAAACCTAAACACAAATAGACAAACACCATGTAGCCATATATTTGCTATTCAAATGATATCCACAACGTTCCACTTCCACAAATTGCGCCAGATTTCACTAACTTAGGCCGGATAGCCGTTGCCTTCTGCTTTATTTTTGTGCTGGCATTTTAAACTCCGGCCAATTTATGAGGACTAAGGTCAATGGTCCTCAGATCTCTGCAGGGTAAACCCAGACAGCTAGCTAGACAATTAGTCCAATCTGACTTTTCTCTTGCATGACTTAACAACTTTTGAACGTACACAAATTCCTTCCCAAGGCTATTTTGCAGAGGGGCCATTGATCCGTAGGGTGCTTAGCGCTACCCAAGACGTGATTCGTTTAAGGAAATGCCAATAAACCAGAGCACGTTTTTCTC
>NC_045748.1:941553-945469 GCF_008692095.1 Etheostoma spectabile | reverse complement strand
ATGCTGTGTGGACTAGCCAGACCCTCCTCTGAAGCACTGTAGAGGAAAGTCTGGCAATGCGAGACTACTCAAAACAAAAGGATACCACTAATAAGATATCCCACAGTGAAAATGTTTAACTGACTAACTGGGGGATACTATTGAAAAAATGATGAGTTACCAAAACCTAACATACCTTAGAATGGCATTATTAATAGTTACTGTAACATACGAAGATGTAGATGAAAGCATACCTGTCAGTAAGGAGATGTTGAAAAGAGAGAGCCAAGGTGGAGTACTGTCCCACTTGTAGGACTGGACACCTGTTGTCGTCCACAGTCACTGAGGCATTACTATTGTTTGACATGTGAAGAGAAAGCTCCTGTAGAATGTTCACCTCATCTGTAGGGAGAAAACACAGCTTAAGTTATAAAAAAAGCTTTTCTTTTTCTTTTTTTGGTGATTTATTTTTGGCATTTATTTGATAGGGCAGCTTGGGCATGAAAGGGGTGAGAGGGGGGGACAACATGCAACAAACTCAGACTCTCAGCTCGGAACCAAACCTGCAGCCGCTGCGGCGAGGATTGAGCCTCTGCATATGGTGCACGCTCTACCAGGAGATCTACCCAGGCACCCTCAAAAAGCTTTATGCATATCAACATAATGCAGACATTAAATATCATCTCAAACAAGCACAGATCATTTCGTCCTACGATATTAGAGCAGTGTATAATGTGCTTGTATAAGAAGAACCCAGTGCATGCAAATATGTAGTGAGACATCAAAGTGATTCAAAAGAGTTTTCATTACAAACAGAGAAGGAGTTAAGAAACAGAACTTAATCTTTCATCTATCTAATTAATGTTATAGCAGCATCACTAGAGTCAAAATGAAGGGTTTCTGTAACTTTTTGATGCATTTGGCCAGCTCTAGGATTGGCCCAAATGAAGGGGAATTTCTCTGCTACAGCCTGCAATGATATTGTAGCTACAGACGCTTTCCTGTTTCAACATGACAATGCCTCTGTACAAAAAGCCAGATTCATGAAGAAAAAGGTTTTCTTGCACATAGTCCTGACTTAACCTCATCTTGCATCTTTGTGATGAACTGGATCTAATCACCCAACATCAGTGCTGGACCTCACTAATGCCCTAATGTCTGAATGGAAGCAAATCCCTGTAGCCATGTTCCAAAATCTGGTGGAAAGCCTTTTCCAGTTATAGATCAGTGTCCATTAAAATGGCATGTTCAACAATGAGTAAAAGGTGTAATGGCTGGTATCCACATACTTCTGGCTCGCTGTGTTTGATCTGCACCGTTTTAAAATTGGGGAACTCAGACATCAACCACCTGCAGCAACCAAACCAAATCATTCTTCTTAGGAACTTAACATGCTGTGAACAGACCACTGATGGCATTCCTAAAAAGCGGAAAACCACTGACGGGGCCATTGCTTTTAAAAGCTGCACAGGGCTGCTACTAATTCCATCCTATTTAAAAACTTTTTTCCTTTGGTGCCCCATATTGCTGAACATTGTACAGTGGAACACCCACTGGCGTTTTTCACATCATTAAAAGCAAGTTTTAGGAGAGTCTTACTTTTTACTTCATGGGAGCAGGTAAAGTGCGTTTCGTCATGTCCTGTACACAGGTGGGTTCTGTTGAGGAACTCTGCGCTTTAACAACTCCTCCGGAGGATTATAAATATAGCTCTTCATTATATCTGGAGAAAGTGAGTCACCACTCTAAGGCTGGTATTGTTATATACTGATCAGACTTTAACCTGGGAACTGACTGAGATCATTTCTAACTTTCTAACATTATGTGAGAGGAAGTGCTAAGCCTAAAGAGGCTAACAGAGAAGGTGCATTTTAGTAACATGCGAGTGGAAATATCTTTTTGATATGTTAGAGTGATCATGGGCAGCAGGGCGCCTGAAAAATACAATAGCAGCACTTAAACATGAACATTTTGGAGTTTCCAAAGGGCACACACAATATTTGGACTGCTTAAACGGATCTCTCAAGCACTTTCATTAATGAACTGATGTCTGTTCGCTCTTAAGAGACCCGTTTGCTCTTAACACTCAATTGGCAGCAGTGCCAGAGAAATCCCTTGTCTACAAAGAGCAACATAGTTGCACTCTGCTGCCCCGAGGAATGGCACTAGGGGAACACATCTGGTAAAAAAAATCTACAATGAGTAAAATCTATCTGGTGTTGCACTAAACATTTCAACCACATCAGCCTTCCAGGAATCCTCAAAGATATATGGACGAAAAACCCTTAGAGGAAATGATTTGAATAAGGGTTTGCTTTGCACTTTTAACCTTTCGTTCCACAGCCGTGTGGAATGTGAGGTCAAAACGTCTACTACTCAAGTAAACAAGGGGCTCAGAGTCACAATGGCAATTAAATGAGATACCCCTTTGTTTATCTAAGTCCACAAAGAACACAGATGATAAACAGAACTTTGCCCAGTCATATTTCAGATTTTAATCTCACAATTTGCTGTTAATGTTGTTTTCTCAACAGAAACATACAGAATGAGGTCAATGAATTCTGCTTAATCATGGGTCAATTCGATTTTGAGGGCTAAATATGCCAACCATTCCCGCTGATGCTAGTGTTAATGGAGCACGCCCGCAAGCTTAGTTTACATTTCAAGTAGTATTACTTGCCAGACTAATTTGCAAATTGTGCTTCTTTTTCCTCTCAATGCCTCAGGACGCAGTTGAATGGACAACCAATCAGAGCAAAAAAACAACATAGCTCTGAGCATCACATTCAAGTTGGGGCGATGCTTGGTTAAATCACATCAATTGCAATGGTATACATGATCAACTGAATGACATTTTTGATCTTGCATTTGTCGTAAAAATAAGGCCAACCGATTAAAGCTTATATGACTATTTTCTTTTTAACTAATGTGAAGAAGAAAAGATAACATTTTTTAAAAGGAATCACTGCCCTGTCAAATGGTTAGTCTGAACATATCCTACTTTGCAGTGGTTTCCCAAAGCTGCATCAAGCTGCAAAGTGAGATCATCTACTATGCCAACAGACAAGCTGATGAAAAACTGTTATTAATGCTTATTCCACTAATAGCAAATATATCTAGGCTTTCAAGTTTTGGATTTTATGTTACATGAAAGGAACAGACTCTTCAAGATGACAGCAAACATGCCATGTCTACTCTGTCTCTAAAACTCGCTGTGGGCTGAGAATAGATGATGGGACTCTGAGGTGGACGAGATGCAGCTGCAAATGCCATTGGCATGAAAGAATGAAGGTAGATATGATTAGTATTATTACTTCGCTGAAAGCCACACAGCTGGTGGATGAGCCACGTATGGTGAAGCATGAATCAAGTAGCTGAATCAATCTCGTAATGCAAAAGCGACCAGGTGGTCTGCCTGAACTAATGATACACTTAATTTGTGTCAAAGGTGTGACGGTTCTGTGATATATGGAGATACAAGGTTTCTGCTAACAGTGACAAATTATTTCAGCACTAAAGGGATGTAATCACACACAAGACAATTGTGCTAAATACCATCAGTATTGATGTAGAAACAATGACCTCAAAAATGTAGAAATATCCATTTTACTCAAAACAGTCAAAGCCGGGACCATATTGATGTAGGGTTGGGCGGTAATACGGTATACCGCAGGGTCTGAAACACAGCAACGGTATCACTTTCAGTACAGTCATTTAAAAAAATGCAATGCACTTATATAGGAGACAGGGATTAAATATTTAATATCATTTATTTAATGCCTAAAAATGCTTATGGTTGTCATCACATGACAGTGTTAAGGAGAAAGAGAGAGAGAGAGGGGGGGGGGATGCAAGTCGCGCACCGAGTGACCTGGTCTCGAAGAATAACTCAACTTCTGCAGTTTGGCAGCGTTTGGGGTTCCTCCCTAATGAGAAG
>NC_045748.1:935240-941543 GCF_008692095.1 Etheostoma spectabile | reverse complement strand
TTCAGTATTAGTGTTTGGTATTCAGTTTCTGAACGGTGGAGGCACAAGCCGACTGTTTGGTGACGCCGTCTGAGCCTTACGTCGTCATTTTTAATTAGTCACGGTAATACTGTATACCGCGGTAAAAAAAAGAGGAGTTTGACAGTATCAAAATTTGGATACCGCCCAACTCTATATTGATGTTACATAGATTTTCCGCCAAAATAGATCAATAATCAGAAATATGTACATCTGATGCTTAGATAGGTATCAGAGGCCCATTGTTCACAGTAACCAACCAAATCTCTTATCAGGCATACAATTGCCCAAGCTTCTAACAATTTACAAATTGCAATAAACCATAACAACATAATTAGCATCAATCAGAGAATCCACAATCTCCACTCTCATACCAAGAAGTGTGTGGGACTGCTGATGCTATAATATCTAAATGAGCAGTAAGGTATAGCCTCAGGAAGTGGAAAATGTTCTCACACACTTAGTGCTCTGATGATCTGATGGTCGTTTTTAAGCCCCACTTGTGCGGTAGTGTTCATGAAAGAACATTTCATGTGCCAACGCTGTGCCCTCAAGGAAAACTTTGGAACATGGAAAAACACCCCTGTGCTTTTCTTCCAACACTATAATCAAAAGGACCAAGCCATTATGATGGGAAGTGGGTAAGGAGGACGGGGCGGGGGCAGTCATGTACGTTTTGTTTCCGACAAAAGGGAAACAGATGTTTTAATCCTGTATCTGGAGAAATGTGAATACACACTTTCAGTGTTAGCTCAGTCTTTGTCCCAATGATCCAGACAAACATTTTAGTGCAGTCTGATGGTATGCTCACTGTTACGCTGTAAATATGAATGACCAGCAACATTTGCAGAGTAAATTAAACTGAACATTACATGTTTGATAAAACTAAGATTTAAAATGAACTGGGTCATCTCACCTGAACTACCAAGGCAAAAAGTCTACAGCCGTACACTCTCTGTGAGAGACCGACTGCATAGTAACATGCTCACGACGACGATGCAAAAGCCAAGGTTTAATGTTTACCATGTACAACATATTAGTTTAGTGGTTTAGAATGATACAATCGGCTAATAAGAAGTAACTACAAAGTTGCACGTACAACACTGGTTAAACAAGAGAAACCATTACGTTCTACTAAGCCCAAGCCAACACTTTGGGCAGGGCAGTGTAAAAGCCTGTGATGACTACAATATCATCATATGTTGCACGGTTAACACCATATGTTGCATGGTTAACCCTTCATAGATGGATGGTTGTAAGTTATTGGAAGATCTGAAAGACTGTATGCTGTATTAGCATAGCTATTTGTTTTGTAATAAGATAATATTGTGAATAAGCTATATGCTTCCGCCTGCTCCTTCTCAAATTTATCCTTTATTATTTATTTTGGTCTTTGGTAAATCCTGATTTTGTTTGAGACAAATAGTAAATAAGTGGGAAAAGGGGATTGAGCCTCAACCAAGGACATAAACAGAACAGAATACAGTGCATCGGGGAAAGAGTACTGAAAATCACAAACACAGACAGCTGTATGTGATCTTCTTTAAATGCCCCCGAGTCTTTTTTTGGTGACGGTGCCATGTTCTAATCCTTTCCATAAATCTCATCAGTCGCCTCCTTCTGAGGAAAAGTGATAATATGTGTAACAAATGGAAGCCTTCATGATGATCCACCATTGTAAAACTAAATAATACAAAAGTCTCCAGAGAGACATGCAGACAAGTAGTAAAAATGATGCAGTAATTATGTGTTTGTTCTACTTCAATAGTTACAACAACAGCTATTTGCCGGAACTACTTTGATTTACATGACAGTTAAAGAGCTCTGTTGGTGAAGTTAGGGAATGGATGTCTGACAATGGAAAAAAAAATTTTTTGGATAACGAGTTAACATTTCCCTCATTGATGATAATCCAGAAATGTACATGCTTGTAGTCTAAAGTCAGAGCAGAGTTAATAATCTAGGAAAAACTCTGATAGGACGATCATATGTAACTCATTTATGATCTTTTTGAAAGTGGTTTTGTGTTTATGAGACATATGGTTCACATGCATTCTCCCTTGCACTGAGGTTACATAAATTCCAACATTCACCATGATTTCTCCACATCAGAGACATTAACCAAGTGTTGACGGTTCTGAATCTAACTAGTAAATGAGTGCCGTCTAAACCTCTAAGCAGGTCTATATGTTTGGAAGGCCAGAACAGACTTGCGTTTGTGTTTTACAGGTTTACCATAAAATTTTATAAAAACTTAGTTCTTCTTCAGCTGCATCAAGGGTAGTGTCTCAATGTATTCACTCCCTCTTTATTGCTTGGCCAATGACTTTAAGCTAATTTATTACTTTAAGTCAAGAAGTCAGGGCAGAGTAAGAAACTCAGTGCATGTGGCCTCCACAGGTTCTTGCTGGAACATGCTTCTCTTGCGGCACGTGTGCAAACATGCATTGTTGTCTTTGTTCTTTTCTACTGTATTGGATTTTGGGTATAGGAAGACAGGAAGTAGAGCAGAAACAATAGTGGATTCATTAGATGACAGTCAAAAATGCAATCAGTTGATAGGTATTTTTCACAATTACTATGGCTACCTATCATAACACCCTTCTCTGTGTCTATCCACAGAAAGGTTGATGTGTATCTTTGTATTATTATTCCAACCTTACGTAACAGATGAACACTACCTCAAAAATGACATGTTGGGTCCGGATCCCATCCTTGCTCTATATCACAAAGTGAGTGAAAGAACAGAATTACTCCTGGATAAATTATTTACACACGACACAACCTGATAATGAAGCATCCAGTGATGCAGGGGTGCTATCAATGCACAAGGCCTTTGCCGAAGGCTTCTCAGGTGAAACTGTCACACACCTTAAAAGGTACAGTTCAAGATGACATATTCTTCCTCTTACCTGTAGTGCTATTTATCAATCTAGATATTTTTGGTGTGAGTTGCTCAGTGTTGGAGGCATCTGCCGTAGAGAAGCCTGCCTTCTCTCCAATATATTGGAACTAGATGACGCTTAGCATGTAGTGCTCAAAGTGCTTTTGAAAAACTTAGTCAATCAGTCTCTTTCCAGAAATCATGACTCGGGTACTCATGATAAAATTGATTATTTCACTTGCACATTCAAATATACCAGTACCAAGCTGCCGGCACATACATGCATACTCTCTCTCTCTCTCTCTCTCTCTCTTCACCACACACACACACACACACACACACCACACACACACCACACACACACACCATATAAGTATGTTTGTTACTTAAATTAATTAGGAATGTAAGTTAAGTAGTCAACCTAAAAAAGTCACAAAAGTTAACTTTCATGCACGGGACATGCAGACGGGTCTCCTGGGTAAAAGTCACATATTTGATTGACTGAGCCATCTGCCCATACCACACCACACACACACACACACACACACACACACCACACACACACACACACCACCACACACACAACACACACACACACACACACACACCACACACACACACACCACACACACACACACACAACACACACACACACACACACACACACCACACACACACACACACACACACACACCACACAAATGCTTCATATGTATATGTATGTGAGCATAAGTATGAATGCATGTATAGTATGTGCCGGGGTAGGAGGTTGTGGTGGACAAACAAATGCATGACTTTCAACCAGGAGACCCGTGTTTGTGTCCAATGAATGGAAGTCAACTTTTGTGACTTTAAAAAGTGACAACTAATTACATTCCTAACTTAACAAAACAAAACTAACAAAATGACTCCAATCCATTCGGCTTTTTATTTTCTCCCCCCATTCTGTTTGTGTCTTGCCTTCCATATTAAGTTACCCGTCATCGGAATCACATGACTGCACACACGGCCTCAGTTTTAAACATTGTCTATTCAAAGTATTTGGTTAGGTTTAGGAAAAGATCATGGTGGGTTAAAATAGATGTGTTGTACTAAATTAAATTAGGAATGTAAGTTAAGTAGTCAACCTAAAAAAAGTCACAAAAGTTAACTTTCATGCACGGGACATGCAGACGGGTCTCCTGGGTAAAAGTCACATATTTGATTGACTGAGCCATCTGCCACACACACACACACACACACACACACACACACACCCACACACACACACACACACACACACCACACACACACACAACACACACACACACACACACACACACACACACACACACACACACACACACACACACACACACAGTGTTTCCCTAGGTTTGTGGACGACTAAGGTGCACATCTTTGACGGATGGCTTAGGGGTCTTATGTGATAAAATGTTTGTCAATAACAAAAAGCAATTTAACATCATTTTGGACCATTATTATTAACATGAGTCTAAAATGTTGGCTGCATTTTAACATGTGTCACATATGTCTCATGTTCCCTTGTGTTTTGTGTGTGTCTTTGCCATGTCTCGCTACTAATTTATAAGGTGACCTTGGGTGTCCAGAAAAGCATCAAATAAAATGTATTATTATTACTACTACTAAAAGCTAGACCAGTAAATTAATAAATAAATCATCATTCATTCACATCATTAGACTTGAAAAAAAGTCGTTCAATTAATTTTGCTGCTCACATTGATTTTTTTTAAACTTAGGTGGTCCAAAGTAACTTGGGTGCTGCCCAAGTCTTAGAGAAACCCTGGTATATATTTGTATATGTACATGCATGCGTATGTACTGTATGTACATGCATGAGAGTATGAATGCATGTGGAAGTGGTTAGTACTGTTATACATGTATGTGAAGTCAAGTATGCATGTACAGTATGTGCAAGTGCTTTGTACTCATATGTATGGGCAATTAATCAATTTTGGCCTGGGTACCTTCTCAAATTCAGGTACTCGGCCTAAACAGCTGTAAATAAAACATACACACATATGGTAGGCTAGCATAAACAAGACCTACAGTATATTCACATACCAAAACTACAAAAAGCAACAATCGGCGTGTACTCTTGCAGTGTTGCTGCGTATTTGTTTGTTTTTGGATGAGGTCCAGTATAAAAAGGCTCCTATTCACACACTATAAACTGTATAGCTGCCAGCTACACACAGCATCTGTCCAATCATTTCTCAGTAACCACAGCATATAAATCACAGACTGTGCCCACCTAATTAGCCTCAAGAAAAGAATACCGTCTTACAATGCTGTCATACATTCTTTGATAAAAATCACTTTGACAGCATTGAAAAATTATTTGTTAAAATGTTCAACAGATGGAGCACTTTAAAAGCAGAACTGTTTTACATAAGAGGAAGAAAGAAAAACGTTGTGCATGTTCTGTGATTTCTTGAGTGAAAAACCTCAAACATTCAAATAGTCTCATTCCAGAAGGATGATGCCTCAGTGTGAACATGAACACACTCGGAGCAGGATTTTCTTTGGAACTGATTGAGTTGCGGAGCAGAGTGAGGCCAAAAAGGAGCCATTTACTTCACTACAGTCCAGTTTCAAAACTCCAAGCTTTGGACCCACCTCTCTTGATTGTAAATTTATTTTGGCTCAGAATGTAAGAAGCTTACAGACTTTATGTCAGACTGTTAACAATGGGTAGCAAAGTTCAGTTCCACCATGAGCCAACAATAGGGAATGGCATGAGGCCAGATAAAGCCAGTATACACTTCCACTATTTTTGTAACTCTACAGTTGCAGTGATTATCTGGCATGGCTGATGCCCAGCTCTGAGTCAGTTCACGTCTGTCAATTTAAGAGGAGGAAAAACAAGCAAAAAGGTGTCAAGTTCTGCCTTAGACAAGAGGGTCAAAACAAAGACGTAACCAATCAGTCAGCAACCAGTTGTACCTTGCTAAAATCTAATAACAGGTCAATGTTTGAATTAAAAAAATGTGAAATATGGAACTTTTGGCTTGACAATTAACTGGCTGAGGCCCAAATGTATTGTTGTTTTGTATTACAAGACATTCATAGGGGAATATAATAATAATAATAATAATAATAATAATAATAATTCATCCTTTATTAGTCCCACAAGGGGAAATTACAATTTACACGCTTTTATTACACACATTACACACAACATACCCATCTTTCCATTTAGAATTTTTAAATCAGCATCATGGAACAATTGATTCCTATTTATTTTTAGAGTTACTTAAGATTGAGAGCAATGCCTTATGGCATGAAACAGAATTAGGGCTGTCAAAATTAGCGCGATAATAATGAGTTAACGCAATGATATATTAATTCGATTAAGAAAAAATGTCGCAATTAACGCACGT
>NC_045748.1:928231-935215 GCF_008692095.1 Etheostoma spectabile | reverse complement strand
CGTTTCTGACCCCTTGAAGGACCGTATTGAGGTGTTTGCACAGGGGGGCGACACTGATGAACAGTAGCTGTGCCGCCAAGTGGTAGTCATAGAAGGGTGTGCAGCCAGATTGAAAAAAAATCAGCACAGAAGTTGAATTATGGAGAAAGAGGGATAATGGATGGAAGTTTATTTTCAAAACTTTGCCAGATAGACACTTGACAAAACGAAAGTTATATGTAGCATTTGTCGAGCTGAGTTTGTTATCACGAAGTCATCCAGTCTGAGGTATCACTTGCAAGCCAAGCACACGGATCCCAGGTAAGCTCTGCTTCTGGTAACGTACAACAAACTACCCTTGACAGCCGTTTTAGAAGCAGATCGATGGATACGTCGACCTGCAGTAAACTGACCAAGCTATAGCTAAATGGATAGCCACAGCATGCAGACCAGTTATATAGTGGAAGACGAGGTCCGTGATATATCCGGATTGCCTCCGGTGACTCAGAATCAGAATCAGAAATACTTTATTGATCCCCGAAGGGAAACTCGTGTTGTAGTGCACATATAAAAGAGTAGAAATACAAGAATAAAGAAAATAAGGAATTGGATACGTTCGGTATTTACATAATGAATGTTATTATACATTTTTACATAATTCACATAATTAAAGATTTGGAATGGTGAAAAGTTAAATAATAATAATAATAATAATTGTGGGATTTGAGATTGCACACATGTCAGGCCCGTGTTATTGCATGCAACGTACGAGTTGCCATCCAGGGCCACAGTCATGTCCAGGATACACGAGTGGTATGACACAGAGAAGGCAAAACTAGCTACGAATTGGACAACACAGCTTCTGTCGCGCTTACTGGTGACTATTGGCATCGCTAGGTAATCATAGCTATTGGAGTAACAGCTCATTACATCGATCAGGAGTGGAAGCTGCATCACATGCATTGACTGTAATGAGAACTGATGAGAGGCATATGGCGACGTATGCGCGAGTCATTTTATGGATGTGGGGGTCAGTGGAACATTGAAGAGAAGTGAGCACGCTGAACTAAGACAGTGCTAGAATATGATTGCAGCTTCGAAACAGCTACCATTCGAACACCTGCCGTGCACGGCTCATAGTATTCAACGCTCAGTCACAGTGTTCTACAAAACAGTGCATTTGACGGTGCATTGTAAATGTCGCCAAGTGGTGGCCACTTCAAACATAGCCCACCTATACTGCTGAACTCAAGACACAGCAAGTTGAGCTCAATTGGTCTAGTTTTTACTTATTAGTACATTTGGTATGAATGACATGTGTCATTACATTGATAATCTCATAACTTCAATTGGAGTGGATTTGAAATAGAATTTTAAAAATGCGATAATCGTGAGTTAACTCACCATTACTATGCGGTAATCAACTAAAAATGTTAATCGTTTGACAGCCCTAAACAGAATTATATTGGTATTGTCTACATACTATTCCTTCAGTGGGATCAGTAATAGTTATGGAGGGGAGGCAGTCAGTCAGTCAGCCCTGGCATGCCACTGAGGGTACTTATTCAGGACAAACTGAATGTTATCTCACCTGTGGCTGGCTCTGGTTCGCTGGTGCAGATTGACTGTGAGTTGGGTCACTGCGCGGCTTGTTCCCTTAAACACAGACAAGCAAGTTCCTACTGTTTATACTTTATTTACACGCTGTGCACCATAACAAACCTCAAGGGGGACAGGTGAACCAAGCTCCTAGTGTTTATTAATTCATGTAGACCAGATGAGAAAAGTGATTGTTGCAAACCGTGCAAACTGTCAGTGTCAGTGAGTATCACAGTTGCTGTAAAGAATGAAATCAAAGAGCACAGTGAGAGTCTAATTTATATATCTTATAGTACGCCTACGTTCAGCCAGTTGTGTTGTCCGCTGACTTTCATGCGAGAACTCGAGTGAAAACAATCGCCTCCTTGAAGAGTCCATCATGTTTTTTAATCTTTCGTGTCATTTTTTGTTATTTGCAAATGCATGGGGAGGGGTGGGGGCGTGTACGCGATCACGGAAGGCTGCATCATGTGAACATGTCGACAGCATATCATTACATAGAATTCCCATGGGGACAAACTACGCACTTTAGCTTAAGTATAGCCTTGTTGCAAGTGTTAGAGCCCGGTTAAATCCAAACCAGTTTAAAACAAGGGTTATGCTAAGTAATTTAAATTAATTAATAGAGCTGGGCAATATGTTGATTTTAATACGTATTAGTATTTTGTATGTTTCAAAGTATACATCATGAAAATTAAGTGATATATAATGTGCACAAAAAGGTTACTTTTAGTATAAATATATAATAAAAAAATGTGAATTGGCACATTTGCGTACGCCAGGAATGTGGTAATTCACGAATTCCAGGTGGCTAGCTGGCTGGGTTATCAGGGAATTTGACAACTGCATCACCAAGAGGGACAGACTACAGAAAAAATGTACATGATCAGAGTTCTGGGTGCGTTTGTTGACTTGTTATCATTCGTTTTGTTACAAGAGATGAAGCCTTGTTCAGGTGACTGAACAGGTTTGAATCTGTTCCTACCTGCTTAGCAGCTAACACAAGCTAGCAGCTGTCTGCAGATATCAGGCCATGTCCTTCAAGAAACAAACAGGAGGAGCATAAATTAGTGTGCAGATGCTTTTGCTTGTCTTGCTGAAACAATTATTAAAGGGATGTCTGCACTCTACCTAGTAAAGTCTCTGGTACTGACAGCCCATAACTGAATGAGATTATCCTATTTTTGGAAATTCTGTAATGTTACAAAAGAGGTGTAAAACAAAAAAAAACCCAAAGAAATATTTTTGTTGTTTTTTTATTGTTGTTTTTTTTTTACAAATTCTCTAATCTACATGTAATGTGAAAAAAGTTGCTCGTAGTTACAAAAGTACCGAAAATACTAAGCCGAATTAGGTATACGCGCTTTCAAGCCTCATTTAACTCTTAGGATAGTTTGCCGTCACATTTACTGTATGGTTTAGTTTTCAGTTCAGCTGTTTATAGCAACAAGCTAGATGAAAATACTGTAGCCTGCCCAGCACCAAATTCACACAAAGTTAAAAAAACAAAAACAAAAAAAATCAGTCATTGTCAAAGTGTCCTTGGGCAAGACACTGAACCCCGAGGGGGCCCCGGTGCTGCGCATCGGAGTGGGAATGTGTACGACTGTTTATCTGATGAGCAGGTGGCACCTTGTACGGCAAGCTCGGCCACAGTGTGTGAATGGTGATGTTCCCTGTAGATGTAAAAGCGCTTTGAGCAGTTGTTAAGACTGGAAAAGCGCTATTAAAATACAGCACATTTACATTACATTTAATTTAACAAGTGAAGAGTTTGATCTTTCTCAGGAATTAATGAAGAGCATCATAAGAACTGAATGCAAATGATGGATTTGTGCTCTGGTCTGTGGATGTGTAAATGGGTAAATGATAACACAGTAGTGACAGCTTTACACATCAGTAATATGTCAGATGGTGTGTTGTCCGTTGTTTTGTAAAGAACTTTGACCCCCTTAGAATTTGTAAGAAAGCAATCCCTTGTCGGTGGGGAGCCTATGGTTTTTGGTGGCTGGATACGGATAATCACAGAGACACGATAGGACATCCTCCCTCCAATCTAAATCTAATGCTGCCAGCCCACCACTGCCTCTGGTCTGGCCAAACTCCAGCAGCCTTAATCAGGGGAAGCGGAGCCGGCTGCCACGCGTCCTGTGGGGGGATCACATTACTCATAGTCTGAGACGGACCAACAGAAGCTCAATTACTGTCCTGGTACAATTACGGGCTATGCTCTGGGACAGACAACCTAAATAGGCAGAAGATTAAGACTTCCACCTGCCCTGGTGTATAACGGGAGGAATCACGGGCCAGATAAGTAGGAAATGAGAGATGGAAATTTGGAGTGAACATAGGAACATAAGAAACTCTGTCTTCCTAAACATCTCAATCAGTCAGTCCTCAAAGCTTTGAGGGATGAGCACACCTACTGCCACACTAAGCCTTAACTGAACAGCAGATTGTGAAATGCTCACAGATGCAGCACCATGATGGAATACTGTCTGTCAGTACAGCCTCATACTGCTGACTTTATGAGGTATGGCTATCAGACAGCAAGAGATCAAATGTTGGGATTATATCAAGAGGTGTCCCTTACAGAGGATATAGTGATCTTATGTAAAACTGTGTTTGTGTGAAGACGGCTTGTTAACTGGGCCTACATCCCAATGCAGGACACAGAGGGAATTAAGTGGACTGAAGGATATAAAGCTATGCTGTTAGCCTGTAAAAAGGCCTAGCATGGGCTCAGAACAAAGTAGATATGGCCCTTGTCATGAAAACTTTTACCATTTCCTCATCTGGAAAAGTAGGATATGTGCACACTGGAGGGGCAATGAATGTTGTTAGAAAGTAACTGCTATAGGAACAGGTGGGATCTGGGCACAAATTGAAATTGAAGTTTAACAGTATTAATTAAAAGACATTCAACATGTACACTACGAACATTCTTTGTAATGTGAACTTCTGTAAACAGTCGTTTTTAATCCAGTCTTCTCCCCTTGATAACATGGAGATTATGAAAGTATATTCTTATGTTTTGTTTGCTTTCTAGGCTGAATAAATCTTAAAGCATCTTTGTCCCTTACTGGATGGACAGCAAAGCCTGAAGCACTGGTCTCTTGCTCTCCGTGTCAGAGTAGTTATCAGGCAAACTAATCACCAGTCCTGGAGGGTTGTGAGAGAGACATAAAAACTTCCTGTGCCGTTTTTTCTCTAGCCTAAATCCCATTATAATCTCTTCAAAGAGGGCCTTAAGAACACTGGAGCCACTCATCAGCAAAGTAAATTAATCATTATGGTGGCATAAACTGGACAGGAGGAAGAGTCCTGCTGATCAAAGTAGCCTTACATTGCAGGACCGGGACTTTTAGTCTAATGCCACCAGTGGCTTAAACTTCTTATCCAGTGAAATATCTTAACGTAAATTTGATAGATTTCCCCATTTGTACAGACATTCATTGATTTCAGATTTGTTGTTTTTTTAAAGAAAATGAATTGGTTAACAGAATCAAAATGAAATAAAATATTTTTTTTTCATACAAAACTCGTGAGCCCCTCGAAGATTTTCTATTTCCCCTCTAGGGATAAATAATATTAAGTACGGCTCAGGGTGCAGCTTATCCAAACGTCTGAATGCCATTACGGTACAATGGATCCAGGGAAAAACGACCATGCTTAAGGAATCGCTAAAGCCTTGAACATACAACAGGTTCCAGAGACATGTCAGAGTTTCCTCCAGAAACATACTTTCAGGGATAGGAACGTAGAAAACAACCAGTCAACACTTGCCCCGGTCTGCTTCTAAACATGCCTGTTGAAAAATCTGTCAGAGGACACCAAAGGAAGTGGATGGAGTGATGAAAATCCCTTGGGTGCAAATTCCCTGCTGTTTTTGCCAGAGTGAATAGCACTAATGATATGGTTGTGGCCCTGTAGTGCTAGGGGTATTTCTGCACATCAAAACTATGCAGACCAAGGTATCACCGAGTGAAATATTCATCTAAACGTTTTTCCTTTCTTTAATGTAATGACAGGTACTGAACTTGAGACATTAAACTGCCAAATTAGATAGCTCAAAGCAGGGTAACATTAGCTACACATGGAGAGAGAGTGGTGAGTCAGGTGACAGTCGGATCCAGGCCATCCATCAGAGGTTAGTTCACCCCCCTCCAACCCCTGATGATCCTCAGGTCCCTGAGGTTTAGGTCAATGGAGTGCAACTAAACACAACCACAAAGGAATTTAGATGCTATGTAAAACCTCAACTGGCATAATAAGTTGATATGCAGCTCCTGAATGTTAAGACGCACTGAAGAATGTATATTAAAAAAAAAAGGTAGAGTTATCTATTATAACATTTTATTGATTTATTAATTTCGCAGTTAACTGCATGTTCTTGTTCTGAAAATGCATCTCTTACATGCAACTTATTAAAGATAAAGTACCATATGTACACAGGGCACTGATTTGTTTGAAGTCAATATTGGTTAAAGATTTTTTCAACATCTTAAATTGTTTCAACATTTACATGTGAAGCAGGTCTTAACTTTATGTTTGCACTAAGAGCTGAAAATGTTCCAACGAGGATGAATTATTTATAACTGATATGTTATTTAACTTAATATTGCGTTGAAAAACTTTGGCAAGTATCACAGCTTGAAAACGCTTCTGTAGCGAGCAAAGAGTCTTTAGTTCTGTTTGAGGTATCTTCGCCCATTCTTCCTTCCAAAAGTCTTCCAGTTCTTGAGATTTCGGGCTGTGTCACGCACTGCTCTTTTAAGGTCTAGCCAAGATTTCAATTATGTTGAGGTCAGGAGATGTGAAGGCATGGCAAAACCTTCAGTTTACAGCCTTTGAGTAATCCACCGTGGATTTTGAGGTGTGTGTTAGGATCATATCTATTGTAGAAGCCATCCTCTCTTTACTCAGCTTTTTCACAAATAGCATCAAGTTAGAGTCCAAAATTTGTTGAAATTGTTTTGAATCCATTTCTACTCATGAAATTTTCCCGTGCCACTGGCGCAATACAATCCCAAAGCATGACTGAGCCACCCCCAATTTTACCAGTTGGGCAGAGTCTTTTCATTAAATTCTGTGCCTCTTCTTCCCAAACGTACCTTTGCTCATTCCGGCAAAAGTTCCATTTAAACTCATTGGTCCACAGAACCGTTTCCACAATGCATCAGGCTTATCTATAGTTTCATTGCACTGTTCAAAATTGCGAGGTTGGTGGTGAGGACGGAGGAGAAGGAAGTGGGTCTTCGGATGACGAGAAATGAAGACAAGGATGAGTAGAAATACAAGAAATAAAGAAATATAAGGAATTGGATACGTACGGTATTTACATTAATGAATGTTATTATACATTATTTACATAATTCACATAATTAAGGATTTGGAATGGTGAAA
>NC_045748.1:927802-928218 GCF_008692095.1 Etheostoma spectabile | reverse complement strand
TAATAATAATAATTGTGGTATTTGAGATTGCACACATGTCAGGCCAGTGTTATTGCATGCAACGTACGAGTTGCCATCCAGGGCCACAGTCATGTCCAGGATACACGAGTGGTATACACGAGAAGGCAAAACTAGCTACGAATTGGACAACACAGCTTTGTCGCGCTTACTGGTGACTATTGGACATCGCTAGGTAATCATAGCTATCTTGAGTAAACGCTCATTACATCGATCAGGAGTGGAAGCTGCATTCACATGCATTGACTGTAATGAGAACTGATGAGGAGGATGGCTGACCGTATTTTATGGATGTGGCGGGTCAGTGGAACATTGAAGAGAAAGTGAGCACGCTGAACTAAGACAGTGCTAGAAATATGATTGCAGCTTCGAAACAGCTACCATTCGAACACCTGCCG
>NC_045748.1:898976-927777 GCF_008692095.1 Etheostoma spectabile | reverse complement strand
AACTTCCTCTGTTGATGCCTTTACAATCGAGCAACAGTACAAAAAGGACGTGGGTAGCTCTGCTATGGCGTTTGTTTGTGTGTGGTTCTGCAAAGAAATAAATAGCATTGTAAAGCTACCATACACAATGCCATAGAAAAATAATGCTAGCAAATAAATCACAGTTAAATCACTATTAATTACATACTATATGCCAGAGTAAACTATTCAGCATGTAATAAGCACCTAAAATACAAATGTAAGCGAGGCGCTCAACAAATCGCGCAACAGCCAGGTGTAACCTAGCGTAACAGGTGAAGAACCTAAAACAACAAAATCCCTAGCTAACTTACTTTAAAATGTGTCAGAACTGACAACAAACAGGCTTAATTAACTGACAACATGAGTTATAAGACTTACAGTTCTCAAGAACGCAATGCACACGCGCCACACACACACACACACACACCACAACACAAACACCCTCTCAACTGATTCCTCTGAAAGCTAGTCTCTTTTTATTTCTCTCACCTTTTGTACAAAACTAAAGGAACGAGCCAATAATTGTAATTGTAGGAGTAGAAAGTACGATAGTCGGCACAAGGATAGCTCAGTTGGGAGAGCGGGGCCCATGATAGAGGTTTACTCCTCGACGCCAGCGGCCGGGTTCGAATCCGGCCTGTGGCCTTGCTAGCCATATCACCCCTCTTCTCCCATTCATATCTTCGACTGTCCTGCAATTAAAGCTAAAATGCCCAAAAAAATAATTCTTTAAAAAAAAGAAAGTACGATATAGTGTAAAATGTACGAGTAAAGAAGATTTTTTTTTTAATATTGAAAAATCACTTCAGCTACAGTAACAAAGTATTTGTACTTGATATGGTTGATTCCATCTCTGTCGTGTGCTACATTCAAGAACACTACTGCTTACTATGAAGGAAACCAGATCCAATCCTCAATAGTAAAGGCGTTTGGGCTAGGACATCAAAAATGTAAATTCAAACCAGCTGTGCCTTCCTCGTTGCAAGTGACGGCCTTTGCTGTGTTTTCCATTTCAAACATGTGAAGTTCAAGAACAGGGTTTATTCTTTAGTGCCAGTGTTAACCATCTGTATGTATTTCAGGAACGTATTTGTTTGGTTCGAAAGATTAACTTCAGTGTGTGTAGTCATAATGAAAAAGAATTTGTGAATGTTAAAAGCAGATATGTCTGTACTAATCACCGTAAAATAATTAAACACAAGCTTTTGTAAACATTGAATGAAATGTTCTCATTACTTCCTACTGCGATGCATTTCATTTTCTGACAGACAAAATGGGCTCCCTCAAACTGAACGTCAAACTGACTTTGGGATAGACAGGGGAGCCACTTTGTTTCTCTCCACATGTCTATAGAGTGGTCCCTGCTTGAAGCAAGTGGGAGAGTGACGTAATTAGATTCCACACTATCCACACGAACACACACATGCGGCCTTGCTATTCTCTTAAAGAGATCAACACACACACCAAAGCACAAGTATAAACTTCAACAATTAATGAGCTACGGCAAAAGGTCTGCATGGAGCCTCCGAAAGAAGCATTTAAATCTGAACAGTTCTTCATGTCGGTGTAAAATAAAGGGCTGTAATTATTTTTTGTCTCTACAATAAAGACACATGAGGTTTGATTAACCATGCAGACGTCTTCAAAAGGCAGTCTTAGTTCCTTTCATACTACTTGTCGGTCGAGAAACCAGTCGTCTTAACTGCCATACAGGAAATGAACCAGGCAACAGCCCATATTCTTCATATTGAAGAAGATAAAAACTGACAAATGATCTTGTAATTATCAAAATAGATTAGTAACTATTGACGACATAAATTGTGAAATTGGTTTTTAACCAAGATTTTTTGTCCACTGCCCCCGAAAAGGAACAAAAAACTCTGTGAAAATGATATCACCATAGGTTACATTCGGTTTCAGGTGCAGGAAAAAACACTCAAAATGGAAACTGAAGAAAAAGGGAGAAAGAAAAACTAGACGTGGTGCTTTTAAATACCTTAACAAAAAAACATCAACATTGGCTGATTGTTTTCTTATAAAAACCATACGAAAATGTGCCCTCGCTACATTATCAAAACAGACGTTAGCTTCAAACATCAGATGAGCAATTTTGCAGGCCACAACAAAGACAGTAAACAGAAAAAGATGAGGAACAGAGGATAGACAGGGCAAACACAACAATGACCAGTCAGCTAAGGAAGACGGTGGGACAGCTGGTTGGTGCCTCTGTACCCAAAGCTCGCACCGAAGCCGCAAATTACTGACAGACTTTGGATGGTGGTTCACAGACAGAGCCTGATTAAAACAAAAGCCAGTGAAACCGGAGAGTAGTTGGTTTAAAAACGTTTGTAGCTGCCTGCCTGTCCACAGCTGGAAACGATCACCATGACGATCGTCTGTGCCCACACTCGTCATCTACAACACTAGGGCGCCCAAAGCTGTGAAACAGGCACTTGCATGTTGTTTCAGTTTGTTTGTTAACACCTCAATGAACAGGCAATTTTCAGCACAGATTACAGAGCACTGCACACCCCAACATTTCCTACTCACAGTTCTTGCCAAAGCTCAACATTGATCGGTCTTGCGGATTCCCCAGCAGGTCCTCAAGGTCATTGAGGAAAGCAGTGTATTCTGTGTGGGAACAAATGGGACAATTTTTTAAAAGTTAAATAAACCAACAAATAAAGGACGCTCAGAGCTTTAACCGATGCTCAACCAACACCCAGAGTTGTTAAATGCACCAGACTGGATCAAGATCACAGGAGTCAGTGCCGCTATTATTTAAATCTCCGATGAGCTTTATCAGGCTTCGTAGTATATAAACAGGTTCGCTGTCAAAGGATGAACTGCGGAGTTGAATGTATGCTCCCCTTTTTTTTTTAGGCTGTGTGCTTCAAAGGGCAAATGGCTTTCTCTCAAACACCCCTTGGTGACATGTCAGGCCGAGTTGTTTAACATAAGTCAAAAGCCACACTAAGAGTTCATTTACTTGTGAAAATAACATGACTTTTCCAATCTCTATTTTTTCATTTCCATTCCTTTTCCTCACCTCCCTGGCGTTGTTTGTGGTGGCGGAGCGCGGAGACTGGGGGTGCTCTCCCACAGCGGGGCAGGTAAGTGGCTCCAGTGTTGCTGGGCTGCTTCTGGTCACCATCGAAAGCTCAGCTGTCGAGATGAACCCTGCAGAGACAGAAACCTGAAACACAATGTGAGGGGTCGAAAGCACAGTGTGAAGACACAAAATGACCCTAATTGTAGATATTAAAATAAAAAGTAATGTCTCTTAATGCTTGATGTACAGTTACATGTAGAGATGATAGGAAACTACAGTATGCGAAAATTTGAACATGAGACCACCTTGGAAAAGGTGGCTCTACATCAGACTACATACAGATCAGTTAACTTCCATAGTATATATAAAATAGAGTAAATATAAAGTATAATAAAGGTAAGCATGTTTTGGTGATTTTAATAGGCAGAACTAAGAAATACATTTTTAGGTTAGTACAGGTAGGAACCTTTAAAAAAAAAAAAAAAATATTCAGCATTCGCTCAACTTTACCTTTATCTGACAGTACTACAACTAATCAATCTGTGAAAAAAAAGAAAAAGAAGAAAGAAAATCAACATCTATTGCCTCCTCCTGGTGTCTACTGGCTTATTGAAACAACCAACAGAGCTGAGGAATCTCTATCGCAGTGTCCATAGGCTCTCGAGCATAAGTGCCCTCGCCTGTAAAGTGGACGAGAGAAGTCGGACAGTTTCCAGCCGGTTTTGACAGGAGCCTTCAGTCTGATCAGGAAGGGACAAAACTTTGTGGCCGATTCTAATTATTAAAATGTATCAGACCCGCGATATCAGCTGGTAACAGTCTCCAATCTCCTGTTCATCTGACAGATTTAGTCTCGCGAATTCTAGAGTCACTATCAGTCACACAAAATGCATTCTGTACAGAAAGTAAAAAATAAAAAAATTAAATCCTCCAATGCAAAAACAATAAAAAGTTTACATAAAAACATCATCATGTTGAGTAGATTCTGTTCCAATAAGCTGTCAAATCAGCTGAGAGGCCAGTGTTTCCCAGCATGCTCTAGGTACCACAGGGTCTTTCAGTCCTTGAAAAGCAGAGTCAGTGTTTTAGAAACATATGTCAATGGCCTTTGACTGTTGTTTGAAACTATTCTTCTGGTTGAAGGGGGATCCGAAAGCATGTTGTCAGTAGTTCAGCAGTAGAGAGTGCCTAATCAATCAAAGGTTGGCGGGTAATCCCAGTCCTTTGGCAATGATGGACGTGTATGACTGTGAGTGAAGGTACCTGTATAAGTAAATGCTTTGGTAGGCAGGAAAGGGGAACCTTTAATTTTGTGCGCTATAAGTAGCATGGGGCCGTCTCAGCCTGGTGGGGAAAAAAGGGACTTGATAACCAGGTTATATGCAAAAATAAAACATTGGAGAAAACTGAACACTCATTTTAACAACCTTTTGATGTTAAATCCTTAAATTAAACCCAGAGACACGTGGAAAGAGAAGTTCATTTTTCAGGAACTCAAAGGGTTTTGGTTTTTAAGATTAATTTTTGTGCATTATTTGAAAGGACAGCTGAAGACATGAAAGTGAAGAGAGATGGGGGGAATGAGATGCAGCAAAGGGCACAGTCGAGTTGAAACCCGGGGCCACTGCATCGAGGAGTAAACCTCTATATGTGTGCCTGCCTGCTATACCAATGAGCTTTCCGGCAGCGACGAAAGTGTTATTTTTGTATTAAGCAGTAACGAGGTATATGAAAAATTAAGTTCCTGTGTATGAAAGAAAACCAACTCATGGCCCTCTGCTAAGAAATACCCTAAAAATAGCGAGGGACAAAAACACATGTCTGCTAAACACAAACATCTGCTGCATAATTATTTCAGGAATCTCATTTTTGATCATTTGGGTGGCCAGTGAGTGATATTTTATGTAACTAACTAACAACACAGATGCACAATACACATTCAACCTGTTTTTACTATGCCAATCTATTATATCATATCCTACTTGATCTTAAAGTAAATCCTTAAAATAAAGCAGAAGGTGTACAGTCGGGCTGCTGCAGTGGTGTAGAGTAATGTAAGGTAGCCTTGCCAAACAACAAGGATTGGCCAGAGACAAAGACTGTCAACACCTTGAGTGTGGGAAGTTGCTCAGTCCTTGGAGCTCAGTAAACAGCTGTCACCAGGGAACCAGGCAATGGAGAAATCCATTTTAGCTGGTGCGAAGGAACAAATCCAGATGCACCCCATTGACAGCATGTCCAAAATTCGAAGCCAGGTGCATTATGGACCTTCGAAATCAGCCTTTAAGGAAGAAAGAGTTCCGTTTGCCCTTGAGATGAAAACTTAACGATATATGGCTATTATATCTATTATTCTGACTTAAAGTGACTACTGTACCAGAAGAGGTGGGTAGTAACGAGTTACATGTAATCAGTTAAATTTTATTGAGTAAGTTTTTGAAAAAATGGTACTTCTAGGAGTAGGTTTTAAACACTATACTTTTACGTGAGTAGATTAGTGGAAGAAGAAAACTGTCCTCTTACTCCGATACATTAGGTTACAATGAGCTGTTACTCGTACTAAGCTTCATTGTTTTACACCAGCGTACGTCTAATTTTAATGTTTTATTTGGACAGAGAGCAGAGGAGATGAAGCTTCCGCTGAAGGCTCAACACGTGAACTGTGCTTAACAATCACACGCGTTGTGCAGTCACATGATCATACTCGCTTCAGCAGCGCTAGGGACTTCTAAAGAGGGATTCTTTATAGGTCTAGGCAGCAGCTGGGGACAGGTTAGAACTTTACAGTCGTAGCAAAGCAAAGACGTCAGAATCAAACGTCGCCAAGGGAAACGCAGACCAGGAGGACCCCCCCCCCGGCCATCATGGATGAAAGCATGGTTAACCTTTTAGGAAAAGTGAAACAGCAGCTGACATGATGGGCTTGCCTTCAGTGTCACAACAACAATCACGGACATGTGACATGCAATTCACCACTCCAACATCTACCTGAGGTAGAGTAGTGGTGTTTTAGTTTTTGCTGTGGAGAGTGGATCTTTGGTCTTGTAGGCTACATACAGTGGTTTACAATGCAGTATATTCCATCCAACTGTTATGTTGACAAGTCTCTCAAGTAACGCTATTTTGTATTGATAAATACCTTTAATGTTTATTCTATGATTGGATGACACTATATTTGCCTAATATGTAGTATTTTGGTTTTTTTCTGTCTGATTGGATGTGTGTAAGAAATAAACAGCTGTTACTCAACAGTAACTCACTATTGAGTAGTTTTTTTTTCATCAGCAACTTTTTACTCTTACCAAGTATATTTGGATGACTCCTTTTTCGCTTTACTTGAGTCATATTATTCTGAAGTAAGTGAACTTTTACTTGAGTACCTTGTGGCTACCTCTACTACACCCCCTCTGTGTACCAGACAACAACGTAATGCTGATCGGTTTCATGGAGGACAAAGTCCAGATTTGTGTTTTTTAACTAGTCCATGTCCATTGGGCGCGTGTCCATGACTGGTTTTACTAGTATACACAAAATGTAGGTTTACATGAATTGTTCTCTCATGGGTTCTCCTATAGCCAAATACACCAGGTTTGTTAACATAAACGTCAGTTAAGTGCGAGTCTTCATGTTGCCCAAAGAACAAGGGGGGGGTTGAGGTTGCTGACCATCATCCTCGGCCTATTACTCATCAGTGTTTCCTCCTCTGTATTGAGGATTTCACACTGGTGCTTTGGGAGGTAATTGAGGTTGTGGGATTTTTTTTAACAGGTTTGCAGTGGCTTATCTATGCTACTAAATATATGAAACAAAACGCACAGTTCTCTAAGTATTGGGGCCTACACTTCTTTGTCGTATGGAAAAGGGAATGTGGTTGGGGACAGAGCCTGGGGTTGGAAATCTACTTGTGGTGTTCTCTCTTTCCCAAGGATAAGCAGTGTCCTTTCGGGACTAAATTCAAAGGAAACTAGACTAATATACAAACTGGTAGCTTTTTATAGCCCCAGTTTTAATTATCACCCTGGCTATGCACAACATCTGGCATATAATAGTTGTTATTACACAGACACGTTTCAAAAGTTCAAAAGATATAAAAAAAAAAACAAAAAACTATGAAGCAGCTTCTGGCATCTTGTAAACTGTTGAGAAAGAAGGCAAGATTAATTTTAGATGATGTAACAACAGCATTTTTGACATCACCGAATAGAGCAATTACTTCCAATGGGGGTCTGCAAAGCCCCCGAGATGCCTCCAAACATGGAGGCGTCCATCCGCTGCTGATTCCCATGCCGTGGTACCCCAGTCCACACTCTCCAGCAGAGAGCGTTCCACAGCACAGCGCCAGCCGTTTGGCAGACACGCTGACGGCCACATGGTGCCACTTTCCATCAGACAGAACGCTGACTGGGAACTGAAGAGAGACATAGGGTCTATGTAATCACTCTTTGGTTTTGTGTGTTTGAGATGAGGGTCTGCAGTGATTAATCTGAAGACATTTGAATCAGACTTGGGCCTCTGATGTGGGCATACAGCTGTAAAAGTGAAAGTTAAAACTTTTTTATTCCTCGAATTACGAAAATGTTCTTTTTACTGAATAGCAGGTTTGGGCTGTAGGTCAAGCAGACTAAACTTTTACTGCTAAATCCATATGACGCTTCTGTTGTGTAGCATTTGATATTGGTTGGGCTGGCAGAAATACATCTATGTATGCACATTGCTGATCTATCACTTTAGTATGCCTTGATAAAAATGACATAACAGAAGTGAAATAGAACCCTCATTAAATACAGTCCCTGACAAAGTCTTGTCGCTTATCTATTTTGTAGAAACACCCTGCTATTAACCATTTTAATTAATCAATTGGTGTATAAAATAGCTCATAAAAGCAAATCCCTCCCAAATGATGTTCAATGCACTGAATAAAGTGTTTCACAACAAAAGATTTATATTTAAAACAAGACGGAAAGGTCAATTTTGGCAAGACAAAAGTTTTGTCGCCTATACATAATTGAACAAATTTACTACAAATACTAAAATATGTAGCAAATTAAATAGGGGTGCTGTGATATTCAAATTGAATATCTTGTATGACTTCCATGAGCTGAAGGACTGCATCATGCGGTTTGGCAAGGATTCATACAATGTGTTGATGAGTCATCAGGAATGACTAGGAAAGCAGTTTGCATGCCTCCAGAGTTCTCAATATTCTTTGTTTGGTCTTCCAGCTTCCTCTTTCATCCTACCCCACATATGCTCCATGATGTTCATGTCTGGTGATGGGCCGGCCAATCCTGGAGCATCTTGATCTTCTTCGCCTTGAGGAACTTGAAGTGGAGATGGAGTGTGCGATGGAGCACCATCCTGCTGGAGATTTGGCCTCTTTATGGTTGGGAGATATAGAGGTAGCTTGGTATTTGAGACTATTGTGTTGCTTCCCCCTGCAGATCTCTCGCACCCCACATTGATCTAACCCCAGACCATGTTTTTCCGCCACCAAACTTCACTGTTTTCTGGTGTGAATCTTGGAGTCCATGCGGGCTCCAGAAGGTCTCCTGCATATTTGCGGCAACTTTGGTGTAATTTAAACAGAAGATTAATCTGAAAAATCCACTTTCTTCCACTTCTCCAGCATCCACTCTTTTAGCCGCTGTGGGCCTTGTAATGCCACACGGTTTTTCATTGTCTTTTGTTTAGTGCTGGCTTCTGAGCACTGATCGACCATGGGAGGCCATTTCGAGACAGAATCCGACAAACCGTTCTGGTTGACACAGGGACTTCAGGGGACCAGGTCTGGTGGAGCTCTGCTGCAGTGTGAAAAATGGGCTGGCCTTGGATTTTCGAGCCAACAAACGGTCCTCTCGAGCAATTGTCTTGTGGGGTCTGCCTGACAGGCTTGTCAAAACATCTCCAGTGTCATCAAATGTTTTTTTAATCCTCGGTATTGACACTGAGACACATTGAGGTGTCTGCCACATCAGCAGTGGATCTGGTCTTCACCTCTTGATATCAAACTTTAGACTCAGGGGATCTAGGAATGTTTGCAGATGTCTAGTGTAGTTGATGTATAGGCTAGTGTACTGGGTTGTTTTATACACACCTGAGACCTAACGATCATTATTAGTCCACAGGTGAAGCTCATATGACAGGCGACAACACTTATGTCTTTGCAAAAATGACTCAATTTGCTTTACCAAGCTGTGAATATTAGAATACTTTTTGAAAGTTCTTTTTTTTGCACTGAAACATTATTCAAAGCGTGGATTAAAATGAGCCATTTCTTGTAAATAAATCTTGATTAGAAATATATTTCAGCGGCACTTCAGGTCATTGTGCACAAGACGACAAGACTTTGTCGGGACTGTATTAAAAAAAAGGCAGAAATGTTTTTTTAGAGATTGATTAAAATAGGAAACAAGGTTTCGCTGAACTAAATTACAGTAAATTACAGCCTCTAGCCTGTAGCAGAGATGAGGAGGGAGGCTCCAGAGTTCTGAAAGATTACTTTTTGTAACTAAAAGAGTAAGAGAGATTTTTTTCCATTTTCAAAATTGTAATCTATTTTATTGCTAATCAGATTTTTTTATTGGGTTTAATTTATCAGACTTTGCAATGGCCCCCTCGGAGCCACAAACGCTTACAGATTTTTTTCTCTCTCACGTATGCAGTAACACTCCCCCAATTGGGGGAGTTCCCTTAAAATATAAAATATTAATCTTAATGTCTAGAAGACCCACTACTGACTACTGTATAATCTATCTAATCAAGAGGGCTCTAGACCCCACCGGACATTGTAGGTGGTAGCACCAGCAGACATGCTGATAAAAAAAAAGAAATCAAGTATATATATAATGTCTCTTTTGGCCAAGTCTGCCTGCTGTCTTGCACTGATGAATTGCTTTGAGGTCTGTGGTTCATGAAGACGAGAAACTGCCAAAGACGCTTCTAAATCATTTCACCAAAGAGACAGCCAAACCAAATCACAGTCCAACAAACACCATGCTGCAAACAAATACACTTCCACAGGGCTCTCCTCCATCTTGAGACCTTTCATACGCTTCAGCAAGAAGCAGGAATGGGTGCAAGTGGGCCTCAATTACCTGAGCTGGATGTTGTAATCACTTTTTGACTATTGAGTTATTAGATAATGGTAGGGCCGAGCGATAAAGGATTTTTAGGCCAATACTGATACGAATATTTGGGTATTTAAAATCCGATATGGCGATAAATTGGCCAATATACTGTATATTTAAAGATAAAAAATCCAGACACAAGTTACAAACACATTACAGATTTCCATTAGTATTTGTAGTTATTATGAGTTCTCACTTAAGTATAAGTTTTTTTTCACAAAAGAACAGAGGAATATCAAAAATATTAAAGTTCTGATAAATAAAATGTTAAAAATACAAAAAAGATATGAACTTAAAGTCCACTGAACAAATCACACCCCAAAAAAATCTGTATTGCTGCACGGACATTGTAGATCGCCCTGGTGACAAACTATGCAATGCAAGCTCAACATGTTGACAGTCCGTTTTTATTTTCAAATATTATTTTATCAGAATCATTTATTTGTTATTATAAATATTCGAGACTGAGTATTTAAAAAAAAATCTCTTATTTTTAAATTTAAATTGGCAACTTATAAATACCTATACCAATAGATTGGAAATGCCTAACATTGGCCCGCGATATATTGGTCGGGCTCTGTAATGCATTACAAGTGAAATCATGACCTTGTGTCTGACTGTTAATGTTACGACTGCTGTATATTGTTTGTGTTTGGTTGTGTGTGTGCATATGTCTTGTTTTATTGTCTTTTCACATGCAAATAGCGCTGTGCCATAGCGTGGAGATAAGGTGGAGAAGAACATGCCAACCCATGATTGGCTGCAGCTGTTGATCACGGACATTTAAAGAGGCAAGATGGTGGCCGTCTCGGCAGCAGCATTCTCATCCCTCTCTCCTTCCGACCGGCCCACACTTTCGTTTGCTCAGTTGTGTTAGATAGATACTTTTTGTTCGTAGTAAGGGTGGACCACCAGGTGTGTTATTTTAGTTTTCTCCTGTTTAATTAGTTAGGAAGTAGTCATTGTCATTTTTTTGGCCATCTTTGGGTTAGGTAGGCTGATATCTTACTTTCTAGAAAGGGTCATTTGTTTGCCTCCTAGGCACCCCTAGACTGGGGAGTAACAGTTCGATTTTAAACAATTTTAGCCAACGACCCATGAAGAAACCTCTTGAATCTGCTCAAGAGATGTTCAAACACTCAATACATACTTAACTTGCACTTGATTTGTATTAATTTGGCTCTAAAATACGGAAAGGAACAAAAAGATGGGCTCACTCATAGTGTCGCTGCTGTGTTCCTATGAAGATGATGGCGTATAAAGCACGATACGCAGCTGCACCAAACGGGCCGTCGGGGTCTCAGCATGGTGAGAACAACTGCGTTCATCTCTCTGAGGACTCCGCAGCTGCACCAGTAAACTGAATTCATCTGCAAACCAAACACAAATAGACAAACACCATGTAGCCATAATTTGCTATTCAAATGATATCCACAACGTTCCACTTCCACAAATTGCGCCAGATTTCACTAACTTAGGCCGGATAGCCGTTGCCTTCTGCTTTATTTTGTGCTGGCATTTAAACTCCGGCCAATTTAGAGGACTAAGGTCATGGTCCTCAGATCTCTGCAGGGTAACCCAGACAGCTAGCTAGACAATTAGTCCAATCTGACTTTCTCTTGCATGACTTAACAACTTTGAACTACACAAATTCCTTCCCAAGGCTATTGCAGAGGGGCCATTGATCCGTAGGGTGCTTAGCGCTACCCAAGACGTGATTCGTTTAAGGAAATGCCAATAAACCAGAGCACGTTTTTCTCCCATCCCAGAATGCTGTGTGGACTAGCCAACCCTCCTCTGAAGCACTGTAGGAAAGTCTGGCAATGCGAGACTACTCAAAACAAAAGGATACCACTAATAAGATATCCACAGGAAAATGTTTTAACTGACTAACTGGGGGATATATTGAAAAAGATGAGTTACCAAAACCTAACATACCTTAGAATGGCATATTAATAGTTACTGTAACATACGAAGATGTAGATGAAAGCAATACCTGTCAGTAAGGAGATGTTGAAAAGAGAGAGCCAAGGTGAGTACTGTCCCACTTGTAGGACTGGACACCTGTTGTCGTCCACAGTCACTGAGGCATTACTATTGTTTGACATGTGAGAGAAAGCTCCTGTAGAATGTTCCACCTCATCTGTAGGGAGAAACACAGCTTAAGTAAAAAAAAGCTTTTCTTTTTTCTTTTTTTTGTGATTTATTTTGGCATTTATTTGATAGGGCAGCTGGGCATGAAAGGGTGAGAGGGGGGACAACATGCAACAAACTCAGACTCTCAGCTCGGAACCAAACCTGCAGCCGTGCGGCAGGATTGAGCCTCTGCATATGGTGCACGCTCTACCAGGAGATCTAACCAGGCACCCTCCAAAAAGCTTTATGCATATCAACATAATGCAGACATTAAATATCATCTCAAACAAGCACAGATCATTTCGTCCTACGATATTAGAGCAGTGTATAATGTGCTGTGTAAGAAGAACCCAGTGCATGCAAATATGTAGTGAGACATCAAAGTGATTCAAAGAGTTTTCATTACAAACAGAGAAGGAGTTAAGAACAGACTTAATCTTTCATCTATCTAATAATGTTATAGCAGCATCACTAGAGTCAAAATGAAGGGTTCTGTAACTTTTTGATGCATTTGGCCGCTCTAGGATTGGCCCAAATGAAGGGAATTCTCTGCACAGCCTGCAATGATATTTCTACAGACCTTTCCTGTTTCACATGACAATGCCTCTGTACAAAAAACCAGATTCATGAAGAAAAAGGTTTTCTTGCACATAGTCCTGACTAACCTCATCTTGCATCTTTGTGTGAATGGATCTATCACCCAACATCAGTGCTGGACCTCACTAATGCCCTAATGTCTGAATGGAAGCAAATCCCTGTAGCCATGTTCCAAAATCTGGTGGAAAGCCTTTTCCAGTTATAGATCAGTGGCATTAAAATGGCATGTTCAACAATGAGTAAAGGGTGTAATGGCTGGTATCCACACACTTCTGGCTCGCTGTGTTTGATCTGCAACCGTTTTAAAATTGGGGAACTCAGACATCAACCACCTGCAGCAACCAAACCAAATCATTCTTTAGGACTTAACATGCTGTGACAGACCACTGATGGCATTCCTAAAAAGCGGAAAACCACTGACGGGGCCATTGCTTTAAAAGCTGCACAGGGCTGCTAATAATTCCATCCATTAAAAACTTTTTTCCTTTGGTGCCCCATATTGCTGAACATTGTAAGTGGAACACCCACTGGCGTTTTCACATCATAAAGCAAGTTTTAGGAGAGTCATCTACTTTTTACTTCAGGGAGCAGGTAAAGTGCGTTTCGTCATGTCCTGTACACAGGTGGGTTCTGTTGAGGAACTCTGCGCTTTAACAACTCCTCCGGAGGATATAAATATAGTCTTCATATATCTGGAGAAAGTGAGTCACCACTCTAAGGCTGGTATTGTTATATACTGACAACTTTACCTGGGAACTGACTGAGATCTTTCAACTTTCTAACATTATGTGAGAGGAAGTGCTAAGCTAAAGAGGCTAACAGAGAAGGTGCATTTAGTAACATGCGGTGGAAATATCTTTTGATATGTTAGATGATCATGGGCAGCAGGGCGCCTGAAAAATACAATAGCAGCACTTAAACAGGACATTTTGGAGTTTCCAAGGGCACACACAAATTTGGACTGCTTAAACGGATCTCTCAAGCACTTTCATTAATGAACTGATGTCTGTTTCGCTCTTAAGAGACCCTTTGCTCTTAACACTCAATTGGCAGCAGTGCCAGAGAAATCCCTTTCTACCAAGAGCAACATAGGTTGCACTCTGCTGCCCCGAGGAATGGCACTAGGGGAACACATCTGGTAAAAAAATCTACAATGAGTAAAATCTATCTGGTGTTGCACTAACATTTCAACCACATCAGCCTTCCCGGAATCCTCAAAGTATATGGACGAAAACCTAGAGGAATGATGTAATAAGGGTTTGCTTTGCACTTTTAACCTCGTTCCACACAGCGTGGGAATGTGAGGTCAAAACGTCTACTACTCAGTAAACAAGGGGCTCAGAGTCACAATGGCAATTAATGAGATACCCCTTTGTTTATCTAAGTCCACAAAGACACAGATGTAAACAGAACTTTGCCCAGTCATATTTCAGATTTTAATCTCACAATTGTGTTAATGTTGTTTTCTCAACAGAAACATACGAATGAGGTCACTGAATTCTGTAATCATGGGTCAATTCGATTTTGAGGGCTAAATATGCCAACCATTCCGCTGATGCTAGTGTTAATGAGCACGCCGCAAGCTTAGTTTACATTTCAAGTAGTATTACTTGCCAGACTAATTTGCAAATTGTGCTTCTTTTTCCTCTCATGCCTCAGGACGCAGTTGAAGGGACAACAATCAGAGCAAAAAAACAACATAGCTCTGAGCATCACATTCAAGTTGGGCGATGCTTGGTTAAATCACATCAATTGCAAGGGTATACATGATCAACTGAATGACATTTGATGCTTGCTTTGTCTGTGTAAAATAAGGCCAACCGATTTAAAGCTTATATGACTATTTCTTTTTAACTAATGTGAAGAAGAAAGATACATTTTTTAAAAGAATCACGCCCTGTCAAATGGTTAGTCTGACATATCCTACTTTGCAGTGGTTTCCCAAAGCGCATCAAGCTGCAAGTGAGTTCATCTACTATGCCAACAGAACAAGCTGATGAAAAACTGTTATAATGCTTATTCCACTAATAGCAAATATATCTAGGCTTTCAAGTTTTGGATTTTATGTTCATGAAAGGAACAGGACTCTTCAAGATGACAGCAAACATGCCATGTCTACCTGTCTCTAAACTCGCTGTGGGCTGGAATAGATGATGGGACTCTGAGGTGGACGAGATGCAGCTGCAAATGCCATTGGCATGAAAGATGAAGGTTATATGATTAGTATTATTACTTCGCTGAAAGCCACACAGCGTGTGGATGAGCCACGTTGGTGAAGCATGAATCAAGTAGCTGAATCAATCTCGTAATGCAAAAGAGACCAGGGTCTGCTGAACTAATGATACACTTAATTGTGTCAAAGGTGTGACGGTTCTGTGATATATGAGATACAAGGTTTCTGCTAACAGTGACAAATTATTTCAGCACTAAAGGGATGTAATCACACACAAGACAATTGTGCTAAATACCATCAGTATTGATGTAGAAACAATGACCTCAAAAATGTAGAATATCCATTTACTCAAAACAGTCAAGCCGGGACCATATTGATAGGTTGGGGGTAATAGGTATACCGCGGGTCTGAAACACAGCAACGGTATCACTTTCAGTACAGTCATTTAAAAAAATGCAATGCACTTATTAGGAGACAGGATTAAATATTTATATCATTTTTTAATGCCTAAAATGCTTATGGTTGTCATCACATGCAGTGTTAAGGAGAAAGAGAGAGAGAGAGGGGGGGGGATGCAAGTCGCCGCACGAGGACCTGGTCTCGAAGAAAACTCAACTTCTGCAGTTTGGCAGCGTTTGGGGTTCCTCCCTAATGAGAAGGGAGAGGTGTTTCAGTTTAGTGTTTGGTATTCATTTCGAACGGTGGAGGCACAAGCCGACTGTTTGGTGACGCCGTCTGAGCCTTACGTCGTCATTTTAATAGTCACGGTAATACTGTATACCGCGGTTAAAAAAAAGAGGAGTTTGCAGTATCAAAATTTTGGATACCGCCCAACTCTATATTGAGTTACATAGATTTTCCGCCAAAATAGATCAATAATCAGAAATATGTACATCTGATGCTTAGATAGGTATCAGAGGCCCATTGTCACAGTAACCACCAAATCTCTTATCAGCATACAATTGCCCCAGCTTCTAACAATTTACAAATGCAATAAACCATAACAACATAATTAGCATCAATCAGAGAATCCACAATCTCCACTCTCATCAAGAGTGTGTGGGACTGCTGTGCTATAATATCTAAATGAGCAGTAAGGTATAGACTCAGGAAGTGGAAAATGTCTCACACACTTAGTGCTCTGATGATCTGATGGTCGTTTTTAAGCCCACTTGTGCGGTAGTGTTCATGAAAGAACATTTCATGTGCCAAAGCTGTGCCCAAGGAAAACTTTGGACATGGAAAAACACCCCTGTGCTTTTCTTCCAACACTAAATCAAAAGGAACCAAGCCATTATGATGGGAAGTGGGTAAGGAGGACGGGGCGGGGGCAGCATTACGTTTGTTTCCGACAAAAGGAAACAGATGTTTTATCCTGTATCTGGAGAAATGTGAATACACTTTCAGTGTTAGCTCAGTCTTTGTCCCTGATCCAGACAACATTTTAGTGCAGTCTGATGGTTGCTCACTGTTACGCGTAAATAGAATGACCAGCAACATTGCGAGAGTAATTAATCTGAACATTACATGTTGATAAAACAAGATTTAAAAATGAACGGGTCATCTCACCTGAACTACCAAGGCAAAAGTCTACAGCCGTACACTCTCTGTGAGAGACCGACTGCATAGTAACATGCTCACGACGACGATGCAAAAGCCCAGGTTTTAATGTTTACCATGTACAAATATTGTTAGTGGTTTAGAATGATACAATCGGCTAATAGAAGAACTACAAGTTGCACGTACAACACTGGTTAAACAAGAGAAACATTACGTTCTACTAAGCCCAAGCAACACTTTGGGGCGGCAGTGTAAAAGCTGTGATAAAATATCTATATGTTGCACGGTTAACACCATAGTTGCATGGTTAACCCTTCATAGATGGAGGTTGTAAGTTATTGGAAGATTGAAAGACTGTATGCTGTATTAGCATAGCTATTTGTTGTAAAAGATAATATGTGAATAAGCTAATGCTTCCGCCTGCTCCTTCTCAAATTTATCCTTATTATTATTTTGGTCTTGGTAAATCCTGTGTGTTTGAGACAAATAGTAAATAAGTGGGAAAAGGGGATTGAGCCTCAACCAAGGACAAAACAGAACGAAACAGTGCATCGGGGAAAGAGTACTGAAAATCACAAACAAGACAGCTGTATTGATCTTCTTTAAATGCCCCCGATCTTTTTGGTGACGGTGCCATGTCTAATCCTTTCCATAAATCTCATCAGTCGCCTCCTTCTGAGGAAAAGTGATAATATGTTGTAACAAATGGAAGCTTCAGATGATCCACCATTGTAAACTAAATAATACAAAAGTCTCCAGAGAGACATGCAGACAGTAGTAAAAATGATGCAGTAATTATGTGTTTGTTCTACTTCATAGTTACAACAACAGCTATTGCCGGAACTACTTTGATTTCATGACAGTTAAAAGCTCTGTGGTGGTAGGGAATGGATGTCTGACAATGGAAAAAAAAATTTTTTGGATAACGAGTTACATTTCCCTCATTGATGATAATCCAGAAATGTACATGCTTGTAGTCAAAGTCAGAGCAGAGTTTAAATCTAGAAAACTCTGATAGACGATCATATGTAACTCATTTATGATCTTTTTGAAAGTGGTTTTGTGTTTATGAGACATATGGTTCACATGCATTCTCCCTTGCACTGAGGTTACATAAATTCCAACATTCACCAATGATTTTCCACTCAGAGACATTAACCAAGTGTTGACGGTTCTGAATCTAACTAGTATGGTGCCGTCTAAACCTCTAAGCAGGTCTATATGTTTGGAAGGCCAGAACAGACTTGCGTTGTGTTTTACAGGTTTACCATAAAATTTTAAAAACTTAGTTCTTCTTCAGCTGCATCAAGGTAGGTGCAATTATTCACTCCCTCTTTATTGCTTGGCCAATGACTTTAACTAATTATTACTTTAAGTCAAGAAGTCAGGGCCAGAGTAAGAAAATCAGTGCATGTGGCCTCCACAGGTTCTTGTGGAACATGCTTCTCTTGCGGCACGTGTGCAAACATGCATTGTTGTCTTTGTTCTTTTCTACTGTATTGATTTTGGGTATGAAGACAGGAAGTAGAGCAGAAACAATAGTGATTCATTAGATGACAGTCAAAATGCAATCAGTTGATAGGTATTTTTCACAATTACTATGGCTACCTATCATAACACCCTTCTCTGGGTCTATCCACAGAAAGGTTGATGTGTATCTTGTATTATTATTCCAACCTTACGTAACAGATGAACACTACCTCAAAAATGACATGTTGGGTCCGGATCCCATCCTTGCTCTATATCACAAAGTGAGTGAAGAACAGAATTACTCTGGATAAATTATTTACACACGACACAACTGATAAGAAGCATCCAGTGATGCAGGGGTGCTATCAATGCACAAGGCCTTTGCCGAAGGCTTCTCAGGTGAAACTGTCACACACTCAAAGGTACAGTTCAAGATGACAATTTTCCTTACTGTAGTGCTATTTATCAATCTAGATATTTTTGGGTGAGTTGCCAGTGTTGGAGGCATCTGCCGTAGGAAGCCTGCCTTCTCTCCAATATATTGGAACTAGATGACGCTTAGCATGTAGTGCTCAAAGTGCTTTTGAAAAACTTAGTCAATCAGTCTCTTTCCAGAAATCAGACTGGGACTCATGATAAAATTGATATTTCACTTGCACATTCAAATATACCAGTACCAGCTGCCGGCACATACATGCAACTCTCTCTCCTTCTCTCTCTCTCTCTCACACACACACAACACACACACACACACACACACACACACATATAAGTATGTTTGTTACTTAAATTAAATTAGGAATGTAAGTGTAAGTAGTCAACCTAAAAAAAGTCACAAAAGTTAACTTTCATGCACGGGACATGCAGACGGGTCTCCTGGGGAAAATCACAATTGAGACTGAGCCATCTGCCCCATACCACCACACACACACACACACACACACAACACACACACACACACCACACCACACACACACACACACACACACAACACACACACACACACACACACACACACACACACACACACCACACACCACACACACACACACACACACACACACACACACACAAATGCTTCTATGTATATATGTAGTGAGCATAAGTATGAAGCATGTATAGTAGTTGCCTGGGGTAGGAGGTGTGGTGGAAAACAAATGCATGACTTTCAACAGGAGACCCGTGTTTGTGTCCAATGAATGGAAGTCAACTTTTGGACTTTAAAAGTCGACAACCTAACTTACATTCCTAACTTAACAAAAAAAACTAACAAATGACTCCAATCCATTGGCTTTTTATTTTCTCCCCCCATTCTGTTTGTGTCCTTGCCTCCATCAAAGTTACCCGTCATCGGAATCACATGACTGCAACACCGGCCTCAGTGTTTTAAACATTGTTATTCAAATAGTATGGTTAGGTTTAGGAAAAGATCATGGTTCGGGTTAAAATAAGTATGTTTGTTACTTAAATTAAATTAGGAATGTAAGTTAAGTAGTCAACCTAAAAAAAGTCACAAAAGTTAACTTTCATGCAGGACAATGCAGACGGGTCCCTGGGTAAAGACACATATTTGATTGACTGAGCCATCTGCCACACACAACACACAAACACACACACACACACACACACACACCACACACACACACACAACACACCACACACACCACACACACACACACCACACACACACACACACACACACACACAACACACACCCACACACACACACCACACACACACACACACACACAACCCACAACACCACAGTGTTTCCCTAGGTTTGTGACGACTAAGGTGCACATCTTGACGGTGGCTTAGGGGTCTTATGTGATAAAATGTTTGTCAATAACAAAAAGCAATTTAACATCATTTTGGACCATTATTATTAACATGAGTCTAAAATGTTGGCTGCATTAACATGTGTCACATATGTCTCCGTTCCCTTGTGTTTTGTGTGTGTCTTTGCCATGTCTCGCTACTAATTTATAAGGTGACCTTGGGTGTCCAGAAAAGCATCAAATAAAATGTATTATATTACTACTACTAAAAGCTAGACCAGTAAATAATAATAAATCATCATTCATTCACACATTGACTTGAAAAAAAGTGTCAATTAATTTTGCTGCTCACATGATTTTTTTTAAACTTAGGTGGTCCAAAGAACTTGGGTGCTGCCCAAGTCTTAGAGAAACCCTGGTATATATTTGTATATGTACATGCATGCGATTACTGTATGTACATGCATGAGAGTATGAATGCATGTGGATGGTTAGTACTGTTATACATGTATGTGAAGTCAAGTATGCATGTACAGTATGTGCAAGTGCTTTGTATCATATGTAGGGCAATTAATCAATTTGGCCTGGGTACCTTCTCAAATTCAGGTACTCGGCCTAAACAGCTGTAATAAAAAATAACACATAGGTAGGCTAGCCTAAACAAGACCTCAGTATATTCACATACCAAAACTACAAAGCAACAATCGGCGTGTACTCTTGCAGTGTTGCTGCGTATTTGTTTGTTTTGGATGAGGTCAGTATAAAAAAGGCTCCTATTCACCCACTATAAACTGTATAGCTGCCAGCTACACACAGCATCTGTCCAATCATTCTCAGTAACCACAGCATATAAATCACAAGACTGTGCCACCTAATTAGCCTCAAAAAAGAATACCGTCTTACAATGCTGTCATACATTCTTTGATAAAAATCACTTTGACAGCATGAAAAATTATTGTTAAAATGTTCAACAGATGGAGCACTTTAAAAGCAGAACTGTTTACATAAGAGGAAAGAAGAAAAACGTTGTGCATGTTCTGTGATTTCTTGAGTGAAAAACCTCAAACATTCAAATAGTCTCCTTCCAGAAGGATGATGCCTCAGTGTGAACATGAACACACTCGGAGCAGGATTTTCTTTGGAACTGATTGAGTTGCGGAGCAGAGTGAGGCCAAAAAGGAGCCATTTACTTCACTACAGTCCAGTTTCAAAACTCCAAGCTTTGGACCCACTCTTGATTGTAAATTTATTTTGGCTCAGAGTAAGAAGCTACAGACTTAGTGTCAGACTGTTAACAATGGGTAGCAAAGTTCAGTTCCACCATGAGCCAACAATGGGAATGGCATGAGGCCAGATAAAGCCAGTATACACTTCCACTATTTTTGTAAATCTACAGTTGCAGTGATTATCTGGCATGGCTGATGCCCAGCTCTGAGTCAGTTCACGTCTGTCAATTTAAGAGGAGGAAAAACAAGCAAAAAGGTGTCAAGTTCTGCCTTAGACAGAGGGTCAAACAAAGACGTAACCAATCAGTCAGCAACCAGTTGTACCTTGCAAAATCTAATAACAGGTCAATGTTTGAATTAAAAAAATGTGAAATATGAACTTTTGGCTTGACAATTAAATGGCTGAGGCCCAAATGTATTGTTGTTTGGTTACAAGACATTCATAGGGGAATATAATAATAATAATAATAATAATAATAATAATAATATCATCCTTTATTAGTCCCACAAGGGGAAATTACAATTTACACGCTTTTATTACACACATTCACACAACATACCCATCTTTCCATTTAGAATTTTTAAATCAACATCATGGAACAATTGATTCCTATTTTTTTTAGAGGACTTAGATTGAGAGCAAGCCTTATGGCATGAAACAGAATTAGGGCTGTCAAAATTAGCGCGATAATAATGATAACGCAATGATATATTAATTCGATTAGAAAAAGTCGCAATTAACGCAGTTGTCTTTGACCCTTGAAGGACCGTATTGAGGGTTGTTTGCACAGGGGCGCGGACACTGATGACAGTAGCTGTGCCGCCAAGTGGTAGTTCATAGAGGTGTGCAGCAGATTGAAAAAAAATCAGCACAGAAGTTGAATTATGGAGAAAGAAGGGATAATGGATGGGAAGTTTATTCAAAACTTTGCCGATAGTACACTTGACAAAACGAAAGTTATATGTTAGCATTTGTCGAGCTGAGTTTAGTTATCACCGAAGTACAACAGTCGAGGTATCACTTGCAAGCCAAGCACACGGATCCCAGCGTAAGCTCTGCTTCTGGTAACGTACAACAAACTACCCTTGACAGCCGTTTTAGAAGCAGATCGATGGATACGTCGACCTGCAGTAAACGACCAAGCTATAGCTAAATGGATAGCCACAGCATGCAGACCAGTATATAGTGGAAGACGAAGGTCTCGTGATTATAGATTGCCTCCGGTGACCTCAGAATCAGAATCAGAAATACTTTATTGATCCCGAGAGGAAACTCTGTGTTGTAGTTGCACAATATTATAAAAGAGTAGAAATACAAGAAATAAAGAAATATAAGGATTGGATACGTACGGTATTTACATTAATGAATGTTATTATACATTATTACATAATTCACATAATTAAGGATTTGGAATGGTGAAAAGAAATAATAAATATAATAATTTGGTATTTGAGATTGCACACATGTCAGGCCCGTGTATTGCATGCAACGTACGAGTTGCCATCCAGGGCCACAGTCATGTCCAGGATACACAGAGTGGTATAGACACAGAGAAGGCAAAACTAGCTACGAATTTGGACAACACAGCTTCTGTCGCGGTATGGGACTATTGGACATCGCTAGGTAATCATAGCTATCTGGAGTAACAGCTCATTACATCGATCAGGAGTGGAAGCTGCATTCACATGCATGACTGTAATGAGAACTGATGAGAGGCATAGGCTGACGTGGCGAGTCATTTTATGGATGTGCGGGTGGTCAGTGGAACATTGAGAGAAAGTGAGCACGCTGAACTAAGACAGTGCTAGAATATGATTGCAGCTTCGAAACAGCTACCATTCGAACACCTGCCGTGCACCGGCTCATAGTATTCAACGCTCAGTCACAGGTGTTCACAAACAGTGCATTTGACGGTGACTTGCTAAATGTCGCAAGTGGTTGGCCACTTCAAACATAGCCCACTAATACTGCTGAACTCAAGACACAGCAAGTTGAGCTCAATTGGTCTAGTTTTATATTTAAGTACATTTGGTATGAATGACAATGTGTCATTACATTGATAATCTCATTAACTTCAATGGAGGGGATTTGAAATAGAATTTAAAAATGCGATTAATCGTGAGTTAACTCACCATTACTATGCGATTAATCAACTAAAAAATGTTAATCGTTTGACAGCCCTAAACAGAATATTATATTGGTATTGTCTACATACTATTCCTTCAGTGGGATCAGTAATAGTTATGGAGGGGAGGCAGTCAGTCAGTCAGCCCTGGCATGCCACTGAGGGTCACTTATTCAGGACAACACTGAATGTTATCTCACCTGTGGCTGGCTCTGGTTCGCTGTGGCAGATTGACTGTGAGTTGGGTCACTGCGCGGCTTGTTCCCTTCTTAAAACACAGACAAGCAAGTTCCTACTGTTTATACTTTATTCTACACGCTGTGCACCATAACAAACCTCAAGGGGGACAGAGTGAACCAAGCTCCTAGTGTTTATTAATTCATGTAGACCAGCATGAGAAAAGTGATTGTTGCAAACCGTGCAAACTGTCAGTGTCAGTGAGTATCACAGTTGCTGTAAAGAATGAACTCAAAGAGCACAGGTGGAGAGTCTAATTTATACTATCTTATAGTACGCCTACGTTCAGCCAGTTGTGTTGTCCGCTGACTTTCATGCGCAGAAACTCGAGTGAAAACAATCGCCTCCTCTGAAGAGTCCATCATGTTTTTTAATCTTTCGTGTCATTTTTGGTTATTTGCAAATGCATGGGGAGGGGTGGGGGCGTGTACGCGATCACGGAAGGCTGCATCATGTGAACATGTCGACAGCATTATCATTACATAGAATTCCTCATGGGGACAGAAACTACGCACTTTAGCTTTAAGTATAGCCTTGTTGCAAGTGTTAGAGCCCCGGTTAAATCCAAACCAGTTTAAAACAAGGGTTATAGCTAAGTAATTTAAAATTAATTAAATAGAGCTGGGCAATATGTTGATTTTAATACAGTATTAGATATTTTGTATGTTTCAAAGTATACATCATGAAAATTAAGTGATTATATAATGTGCACAAAAAGGTTACTTTTAGTATAAATATATAATAAAAAAATGTGAATTGGCACATTTGCGTACCTGCCAGGAATGTGGTAATTCCAGAATTCCAGGTGGCTAGCTGGCTCGGGTTATCTCAGGGAATTTGACAACTGCATCACCAAGAGGGACAGACTACAGAAAAACTGTACACTGATCAGAGTTCTTGGGTTGCGTTTGTTGACTTGTTATCATTCGTTTTGTTACAAGAGATGAAGCCTTTGTTCAGGTGACTGAACAGCGTTTGAATCTGTTCCTACCTGCTTAGCAGCTAACACAAGCTAGCAGCTGTCTGCAGATATCAGGCCAATGTCCTTGTCAAGAAACAAACAGGAGGAGCAGATAAATTAGTGTGCAGATGCTTTTGCTCTGTCTCTGCTGAAACAAATTATTAAAGTGGATGTCTGCACTCTACCTAGTTAAAGTCTCTGGTACTGACAGCCCATAACTGAATGAGATTATCTCTATTTTTGGAATATTCTGTAATGTTTACCAAAAGAGGTGTAAAACAAAAAAAAACCCAAAGAAATATTTTTTGTTGTTTTTTATTGTTGTTTTTTTTTTACAAATTCTCTAATCCCTACATGTAATGTGAAAAAAGTTGCTCGTAGTTACAAAAGTACCGAAAATACTAAGCCGAATTTTAGGTATACGCGCTTTCAAGCCTCATTTAACTCTTATGGATAGTTTGCCGTCACATTTACTGTATGGTTTAGTTTTCAGTTCAGCTGTTTATAGCAAACAAGCTAAGATGAAACTACTGTAGCCTGCCCAGCACCAAATTCACACAAAGTTAAAAAAAACAAAAACAAAAAAAATCAGTCATTGTCAAAGTGTCCTTGGGCAAGACACTGAACCCCGAGTGGGCCCCGGTGCTGCGCATCGGAGTGTGAATGTGTACGACTGTTTATCTGATGAGCAGGTGGCACCTTGTACGGCAGCCTCGGCCACAGTGTGTGAATGGTGAATGTTCCCTGTAGATGTAAAAGCGCTTTGAGCAGTTGTTAAGACTGGAAAAGCGCTATATAAATACAGCACATTTACATTACATTTACATTTAACAGATGAAGAGTTTGATACTTTTCTCAGGAATTAATGAAGAGCATCATAAGAAACTGAATGCAAATGAATGGATTTGTGCTCTGTATCTGCTGGATGTGTAAATGGGTAAATGATAACACAGTAGTGACAGCTTTACACATCAGTAATATGTCAGATGTGTGTTTGTCCGTTTGTTGTAAAGAACTTCTGACCCCCTTAGAATTTGTAAGAAAGCAATCCCTTGTCGGTGGAGAGCCTATGGTTTTTGGTGGCTGGATACGGATAATCACAGAGACACGATAGGACATCCTCCCTCCAATCTAAATCTAATGCTGCCAGCCCACCACTGCCTCCTGGTCTGGCCAACCTCCAGCAGCCTTAATCAGGGGAAGCGGAGCCGGCTGCCACGCCGTCCTGTGGTGGGATCACATTACTCTAATAGTCTGAGACGGACCAACAGATAGCTCAATTACTGTCCTGGTACAATTACTGGGCTATGCTCTGGTAGACAGACAACCTAAATAGGCAGAAGATTAAGACTTCCACCTGCCCTGGTGTATAACGGGAGGAATCACCGGGCCAGATAAGTAGGAAATGAGAGATGGAAATTTGGAGTGAACATAGGAAACATAAGAAACTCTGTCTTCCTAAACATCTCAATCAGTCAGTCCTCAAAGCTTTGAGTGATGAGCACACCTACTGCCACACTAAGCCTTAACTGAACAGCAGATTGTGAAATGCTCACAGATGCAGCACCATGATGGAAATACTGTCTGTCAGTACAGCCTCATACTGCTGACTTTATGAGGTATGGCTATCAGACAGCAAGAGATCAAATGTTGGGATATTATATCAAGAGGTGTCCCTTACAGAGGATATAGTGATCTTATGTAAAATCTGTGTTTGTGTGAAGACCGGCTTGTTAACTGGGCCTACATCCCAATGCAGGACACAGAGGGAATTAAGTGGACTGAATGGATATAACAGCTATGCTGTTAGCCTGTAAAAAGGCCTAGCAACTGGCTCAGAACAAAGTAGATATGGCCCTTGTCATGAAAACTTTTACCATTTCCTCATCTGGAAAAGTAGGACATATGTGCACACTGGAGGGGCAATGAATGTTGTTAGAAAGTAACTGCTATAGGAACAGGTGGGATCTGGGCACAAATTGAAATTGAAGTTTAACAGTATTAATTAAAAGACATTCAACATGTACACTACGATACATTCTTTGTAATGTGAACTTCTGTAAACAGTCGTTTTTAATCCAGTCTTCTCCCATTGATAACATGGAGATTTATGACAGTATATTCTTATGTTTTGTTTGCTTTCTAGGCTGAATAAATCTTAAAGCATCTTTGTCCCTTACTGGATGGACAGCAAAGCCTGAAGCACTGGTTCTCTTGCTCTCCGTGTTCAGAGTAGTTATCCAGAGCAACTAATCACTCAGTCCTGGAGGGTTGTGAGAGAGACATAAAAACTTCCTGTGCCGTTTTTCTCTAGCCTAAATCCCATTATAATCTCTTCAAAGAGGGCCTTAAGAACACTGGAGCCACTCATCAGCAAAGTAAATTAATCATTATGGTGGCATAAACTGGACAGGAGGAAGAGTCCCTGCCTGATCAAAGTAGCCTTACATCTGCAGGACCCCGGGACTTTTAGTCTAATGCCACCAGTGGCTTAAACTTTCTTTTATCCAGTGAAATATCTTAACGTAAATTTGATAGATTTCCCCATTTTGTACAGACATTCATTGATTTCAGATTTGTTTGTTTTTTTAAAGAAAATGAATTGGTTAACAGAATCAAAATGAAAATAAATATTTTTATTTTTCATACAAAACTCTGTGAGCCCCCTCGAAGATTTTCTCATTTCCCCTCTAGGGATAAATAATATTTAAGTACGGTCCAGGGGTGCAGCTTATCCAAACGTCTGAATGCCATTTACGGTACAATGGATCCATGGAGAAAAACGACCATGCTTAAGGACTCGCTAAAGCCTTGAACATACAACAGGTTCCCAGAGACATTGTCAGAGTTTCCTCCAGAAAACATACTTTCAGGGATAGGAAACGTAGAAAACAACCAGTCAACACTTGCCCCGGTCTGCTTCTAAACATGCCTGTTGAAAAATCTGTCAGAGGACACCAAAGGAAGTGGATGGAGTGATGAACATCCCCTTGGGTCAAATTCCCTGCTGTTTTTGCCAGAGTGAATAGCACTAATGATATGGTTGTGGCCCTGTAGTGCTAGGGGGTATTTCTGCACATCAAAACTATGCAGACCAAGGTATCACCGATGTGAAATATTCATCTAAACGTTTTTCCTTTCTTTAATGTAATGACAGGTACTGAACTTGAGACATTAAACTGCCAAATTAGATAGCTCAAAGCAGGGTAACATTAGCTACACATGGAGAGAGAGTGGTGAGTCAGCGTGACAGTCGGGAATCCAGGCCATCCATCAGAGGTTAGTTCCACCCCCCTCCAACCCCTGATGATCCTCAGGTCCCTGAGGTTTAGGTCAATGTTAGTGCAACTAAACACAACCACAAAGGAATTTAGATGCTATGTAAAAACCTCAACTGGCATAATAAAGTTGATATGCAGCTCCCTGAATGTTAAGACAGCACTGAAAGAATGTATATTAAAAAAAGGAGTACAGTTATCTATTAATAACATTTTATTGATTTATATAATTTCGCAGTTAACTGCATGTGTCTTGTTCTGAAAATGCATCTCTTTACATGCAACTTATAAAGTAAAAGTACCATATGTACACAGTGAGCACTGATTTGTTTGAAGTCAATATTGGTTAAAGATTTTTTCAACATCTATAAACATTGTTTCAACATTTACATGTGAAGCAGGTCTTAACTTTATGTTTAGCACTATGAGCTGAAAATGTTCCAACAGAGACTGAATTATTTATAACTTGATATGTTATTTTAACTTAAATAATTGCGTTGAAAAACTTTGGCAAGTATCACAGCTTGAAAACGCTTCTTGTAGCGAGCAAAGAGTCTTTCAGTTCTTGTTTGAGGTATCTTCGCCCATTCTTCCTTCCAAAAGTCTTCCAGTTCTTTGAGATTTCTGGGCTGTGTCACGCACTGCTCTTTTAAGGTCTAGCCATAGATTTTCAATTATGTTGAGGTCAGGAGATTGTGAAGGCCATGGCAAAACCTTCAGTTTACGCCTCTTGACGTAATCCACCGTGGATTTTGAGGTGTGTTTAGGATCATTATCTATTTGTAGAAGCCATCCTCTCTTTAACTTCAGCTTTTTCACAAATAGCATCAAGTTAGAGTCCAAAATTTGTTGAAATTGTTTTGAATCCATTTTCTACTCATGAAATTTTCCCTGTGCCACTGGCTGCAATACAATCCCAAAGCATGACTGAGCCACCCCCAATTTTACCAGTTGGGCAGAGATTCTTTTCATTAAATTCTGTGCCCTTTCTTCTCCAAACGTACCTTTGCTCATTCCGGCAAAAGTTCCATTTTAACCTCATTGGTCCACAGAACTTGT
>NC_045748.1:898821-898966 GCF_008692095.1 Etheostoma spectabile | reverse complement strand
CATCAGGCTTATCTATATGTTCATTTGCACTGTTCAAACTTGCTGATGTTTGTGGTGAGGACGTAGAAGAAGTTTTCTTCTGATGACTCTACCATGAAGCCCATTTCTGTACTAGTATCTCTTTATAGTGGAATGGTGTAGCACA
>NC_045748.1:898548-898811 GCF_008692095.1 Etheostoma spectabile | reverse complement strand
GTCTGTCAGGTCTTTCTGTGGGACTTGACTTGCTTTTCTCACAATCCTGTGAGCTGTTCTGTCTAATATTTTTCTTGGTCTTCCAGATCTTGCTTTAACTTCCACTGTTCCTGATGACGGCCATTTCTTAATTACATTCCCAACAGAGGATATTGGCATCTGAAAACGCTTTGCTATCTTCTCATAGCCTTCTCCTGCTTTGTGAGCAACAACTATTTTCAGTTTCGGTTTTCTAGACAACTGCTTAGAAGAACCCATGGTGC
>NC_045748.1:897917-898538 GCF_008692095.1 Etheostoma spectabile | reverse complement strand
GACAAGGTCAGATGAGTCTGGGCATTTAAAACCTTCACGATCACAATTTTGACTTCCCACGATCAAATTTGTGTGACTTAGAGTTTTTTTTTTAAGTGCATCATTTCATAAAACGCTCCGAGTTTTTTTGCAAAGCCCATCTACCGCTCCACAAACCACTGTCTGATCATGTGCCAGTCAGAGTTTTTCCCTGCATCGCGTCCCGTCTGTGTTGTTTTTCAGACAACAGGAGTGACCAGTGCTAGTTAGTGTCTGTTAGCTCACGCTGCAGTAGGGCGCAAGTAATAATTTTCCTCTAGGACGCACCGGTGCACCTAATCTCCTTGAATCCTCTGCAATGTTGTTTGTATCAATATGGTTTGATTTTGCGTTACAAGACCCATTTCTTCTGTAAAGCCGTGCCTGTGTGGGATCTCTCCTCTATTCTCTCTACTCTTACTCTCCGCACAGCGGGGCTGCTACACACTTCTAACATTTGTCTACAGTTTTAATTGTTATAAACACAGCTATATATTGTTAAATATGAGGGGCAAAACTGTATTTGTACAAGTGTTTCCGCTGGTAACTCTGCTATCGTGGCTGCCATGGCAAAAATCACAGAAGAAGTTATTGAATGCAACT
>NC_045748.1:897827-897907 GCF_008692095.1 Etheostoma spectabile | reverse complement strand
GGTAGAGTAATAGCGTGTGAGACGGATCCTGCTGGACTTGGGCAACAGATGTGACCCATGGCCAGAATATCATAGTTCAT
>NC_045748.1:897528-897817 GCF_008692095.1 Etheostoma spectabile | reverse complement strand
CGCAGTGACGATACAGACATTTCATACACACGACGTGTTTAACCCGACTGACCCGCCATTGGACTCGTGCTGGACCCATTCATAATGAGTCAGTTGTCTCTGTGCGAGTACGTCCGGCCGTCTCTCTCTCTATGTCAAGGAAGGATCCTCCAAAGCCAGAATTTGGAGGATGCTACATCAGGACCGCTCCAATGTCTAGGATCCTCCAAATTCCTCCAAGGACTGAGACCTTCATTCAGAAAATTTTCCACAGACAGAGAAAGATGCATATGTGTATCCTTCGCGGTCC
>NC_045748.1:896022-897518 GCF_008692095.1 Etheostoma spectabile | reverse complement strand
ACAATCCTATGCGCGGACCTTTGCCGGATAATTAAAAAAAAAAAAAAAAATAGCAAGACCTAAGCAGGAATACAAGCGGCATCGCTGACTGTGAAATAATACTTTAAATGTAAGTATCTTTAGAGTGTGCCGTACATTTGTTATCACCGTTACTGTAAAGCTTAACACTTTAATGCTGGTATAAATTGCTATAATAATTAGGTAGATACACCCAGAGCTAACGTTGGCTAACTGAACCTATCATTAAAAATTAGGCTGTTCGCTAGCTAGGTTGCTGTCTTTGTTAAGTTTAATGTCCGGTGGCATTTTCATCTCTTTTTATATGCCATTACCGTATATGCGTAACGTTAGCGGAGATTTTGAAAATTGGTGTATTTATCACTTTTAATCTTTTATCTGTAGACGGGATATTACACTGCTCCATGTTAATTTCACTAGCAACGTTACAACTGTAATCTTACCAGGACAAGTTGGATGACCAATGTAAAACTTTCTCCTTGTCTGCAGTGGAAGCAACACCATCATCGGCAGCTGTGTCTGATCGCCCGTCATGTTGAATATACTTGTGTGTACAGTATATAGCAATGTTTGAATAAATGTTATAGTAAAGATACAGGTTTTGTTAAAGTCTTTTTTAAAACATGTATACCTTACGAGTTATTAAAACAGATAGAATATTTTATTTATTGTTAAAATGCCAATCTCTAACGTAGCAAATAATCTATTCGACATCTCTCTTTGGCCTCTGTCTCCCTGCTGGTCTTTGGCTTTGCCATAATTGGTGTCTGCCTCCGTTAGTCCCAGTTAAAAGACAGTTAACACAAGAAAAATATGTTTACCGTTATGAATGCTATAACATAACGTTATACATGGGAAAGTACTCATACATGTTAGCCTTCGTTGAACGTTGCTAGTAAAATTAACACGGAGCAGTGTTATCTCCCGTCTACAGATACAACTAGTGATAAACACACCAATTTTCTAAATCTCCGCTAACGTTACGCATATACGTAATGGCATATAAAAAGAGATAAAAGTGCCACCGGATATGTAACTTTACAAAGACAACAACCTAGCTAGTTAACAGCCTAATGTTAAATGATAGGTTCAGTTAGCCAACGTTAGCTCGGGGTGTATCTACCTAATTATTATAGCAATTTGTACCAGCATTAAAGCGTTAAGCTTTACATTAACGGTGATTACAAATGTACGGCACACACTAAAGATACTTACATTTAAATTATTATTTCACCGTCAGCAATGCCGCTCGAACTCCCGCTTAGGTCCGCTATTTATTTTTAAACTAGCCGGGAAAGGGCCCGCACATAGGATTTTGGGTGATTTGGGACCGCAAAGGATACATATATGCATCCTTCTCTGTCTATGGGAAATTTTCTGTACGAAGGACTCAGTCCTTGGAGGACATTGGAACGGTACTTCGGACGTCAATGACATAGCGTCCTCCTTCTGGCTTTGGAGGATCCTTCCTTGACATT
>NC_045748.1:895579-896012 GCF_008692095.1 Etheostoma spectabile | reverse complement strand
TGCTGATTCATCTTCTCCATCTCAACAACATAATTAAAACAGCACCGTTAACAATTCCGCAACCATTTCGTCCAGTGTTTTGAACTGGGGCAAAGAATTCAATAACGCAAGCCCGCAATGACGTGCACTTGATAGCCTGTTCTCCAAATGCTAAGGAGGACTCTGACCTGCTCCTGAAGGATCCTTCCATGGAAGGATTAGTCCTACCAAGGAAGGAAAATGGCAAGGGATTGTTGAAAACAAGTGAAGGAGCTTTCTCAGAGATACATTTAAAAAGAAAAAAACTATTTATTTCAGATAGCTTATTTTCATTTACATGTGTTGTAGCTGCATGTCTATACAACTTCAACATAAGAAGAATGTAGCATAATCTGGATGTGAAAGCAGTTATAGATAGCCTATGTGACAATAAAAGTTGTTTGGTTAAAATCAA
>NC_045748.1:895446-895569 GCF_008692095.1 Etheostoma spectabile | reverse complement strand
GTGATAATAATTGTGATCACAATATTGATCAAAATAATCGTGATTATCATTTTTGCCATAAGCGTGCAGCCCTAATTGACATCACCTGGTCTTTCCTGGCAATGATTGAGAACAATCCATGAC
>NC_045748.1:889158-895436 GCF_008692095.1 Etheostoma spectabile | reverse complement strand
TCTCAGCTTTCCAAAGGGGGCGGTTCTTGCTATAAACTCTGCAGGGTGCCCAAAGTTTTGCTGATGCCATTTTTTTGTTTTCTGTTATTTTGAAAGTATAAAAGATGGAAATAAAATCTAACTTTTTGTGACATATTAAACGAATGTCTAATCTGTCATTTGATGCCTTTTGGAGATTTTTCGATCTTTTCTTGGCTTCTTTATGCACATTAATACAAATTTTTACCTGGGGTGCCCAAACTTTCGAGCCCCACTGTACTTACAGGTAACTTTAAGTCTTCTTTGATTTTCCTGGAGCTGATCATTGGTTGAGCCTTTGCCATTTTGGCTATTCTTCTATCCATTGGAATGGTAGTTGACCGTATTTTCCCCCATGTCGTTCAGGCTTTGGATGCCATTTCAAGGCATTTGAAATAATTTGGGCTGAGAAGCCTATAATTTTCTGCACTTCCTTAAATTATTTGTTCTATATTGTATCCTGTTATTTCGTGTACATTCCGTTTGTGTGCTGTGTGTCTGATATTTTGCTGCTGCAACACTAGAATTTCCTTTTTTTTTTGGGGGGGGGAGAGAGAATCTATCTACCTATCTATTCATTTTGCCCTCGCCAATCAACTTTTTAAATCAAAGCCCACTGTTCCTCAGACCAATGTCTGGAACGACTCATTTTGCTGAGTATTTCAGTGTAAAATGCATTTTAACCAGCATGCTCAACATTTGCCTACTTCCTTTCTTAAATATGGGCCATAACTGACACCTGTTTCTTCATAGAATCAATAACCTCACTAATTGAACGCAACAGTGGTATTATTTTTAACATGCCCTTTCAATTACAGATTCAATTTCACAGTATGAGCAGCATGCATGTCATAACTGTTGGCTCTGTTGGTTTTCTATGACTCTACAACACTTACTAGGAAATTATTTACCATGTAGAAATATATCACTTCTATCAAAAAATATGATTTATGAGGTTAGTGATGTTGGACTGCTATTATTTTAAACACAACTGTACAACAATTGAGAGCAAAGATTAACCAAAGTCAAATTCCTTATTTGTTTGCGCAAACCTGGCCAATAAAGCGTATTCTCATTTAACCAAATGCAAATGTCCCCGAATTAGCTGAAAATAGTTTTGATAGTTTTCCTTTCCGGATGTTTTTAGGCATACTATAATTATATAAAAAAAGACAAAAAACATAGTACAATTAGCACTTAACTGAATGGCAATGTCACTAGTTTTGCAGGTATTTGGACATAAACAAATGCATTAGACATCCGATGATGGCACTCGAGAAATAGTCAGGGGATCACAAAGTGATTGAACATTCTTGGCAGTAAAACAGTTGTTGATAAATGACATTCAAAAACAGAGAAATACCAAAATCCTTAAGGTTTACCATCTGGGCATCATACTGTACATGTCTGTACAAAATCTCATGGAAATCTATCCAGAAGTTGCTGATGTATTAGTGGACAGATAGATTCATAGCAATAACAATATCCATTTGTTTTTGTTGTTGTTTTTCTCACAAATAATTCATATGAAGAAATGACAGACATGAATGCTACTTGCTTTTTGATAATGACTATTATCAAGTAGCAAGTCTAATTAAACTGCAGTTGTATGACACCTTAATGTTCAAAGCAGTGAACACAATTGTAGATTTAGACATTTCAGCAAAAGAAAATAATCTGCATTTTTTCACAGATGTGAACCTGACAGTTTGCTTTGCATGAGAAGCGTTTCTTTCCCACTGAGCGGACACATAGGCACAATGCACATCCAGCTACTTGGCCCGGATCCATCCCTAGACCCCACCTTCCAAATGGAGGCTGCAGAATAGATAAAAGGGCCTTAACAGTTGAGCTCCAAGTACATCTGGAGAAGTCGACTTTGCAAACAGCCAGTCCCAAAGCCGGACTGACCTGACACATAAACAGCACCTGTGGTAATCCAATGGCCTGTATTCTACAAGAAACATGAGAATGTCTTTATCCATATCAAACCAGATATTTAGTGAGATTTAAGTAAAGGCTTTAGCTTCAGAACACAGAAATGTAGGAATGTAAGCTAATTATTTGTGATTACATGCTCATTGACACCATCTAATTGATTGTCATGTTCTGACCGCCTTTTTACAATTCCAAGAATCACATAGCCAGATGCGGATTGTGCCAGCTGAACATGCAAACAGATGGGAGAGAAATCCTTTGTGTTACATGTGTCTTACATACCAGTTAGAAAAATAAATCTGCACAGGGCTGTGAGGGCAGAATGGCCTGTAAATTAGTATTTTACATTAGATGAGGAAAGCAGACATGGGGCTTTTGGACGGCCGAGGGAGTTGGTGAGTCAGGTAATAAGCCTGCTGGAACAGTGAAGGAGAAGCACATCTCAATTGGAGTGGAAATACAAGTAGTATAACGAGATGTGTGTTGGACAGAAGACAAACCACCAGATCCCAGCTCCCACCGAGAGATGATCAGGGGATCGGTAAGAACTGTTTTCCACCTAAAAGAGGCGTCTATTTTCAAAGAAAACAATATCAGCTTCAAACTCTCTCAACAGAGTGCAATATTCCTTTTTTAATTTAGAGCCCCCTTAAATGGTTGTTCCCTGTGAAACATTTACCAATGCGCACACAGTCAAAAAACAGATCAGTTTTTAAATGACATAACTTATAGTGTATCTGCTCTCTTTCATGTTACATTTCTTTTTAAGCAACCTGATTTAGGCGCCTTCTTTTCAAGCTGAAACATGAATAGGTTTTCAGACTTACAAATTAAATAAGATCCAGGCCAATCAGTGTATGGGAATGACACCATACTATTGGCAGAGCGCCACTCAAGAGTGCTGCTGCTGACACCTCTGTACAAGTTCAACATCACTGTCTGTCTTCATGTGGCAAACCCTCCGCAGTTAAGTTAAACATTGTGGGTAATAGACCCGTTGTGTGTCAAATACTCATGATACTGCTGATAAGTGAAAGTTGTATTAATGAAGTAAGAGTTAACAGCCCTATTAATAGTGACAGTATTTGCTTGTTAAAATAACCCAGCCAACGGTCGTAGAAGTTTCTCACTATAGAATGACTTTTTAACAACACGGCTCTCCACTACTTTGGTCCAGACATAAATAGGTTTGGGTATCATTCCCCCCCTTGGCACCGGTGCTAAAGCAAAACTTTTAAAACGGTGCCGGTGCCTAAGCGGGGCCTGAACCGATGCTTTTAAAAAAAGTTTTAAAAAATGTGGACGGCATTAAAGAACGACTGGTTAATTACTAATATATATATTTTTTTATTTATTATGGCCATACTGTGAAAATTAAAATTTATTTGTCATAAAATACCTTATAAAAATAACTTCACCAGTAAATTGCTGTTTAACGACAAAAACTATCGCCACATGGGAAAAGGATATGTTACAATAACTATGAATGCACCAGGAGGTTGGCGAGGCGAGTTTCAAGTGAACGCACCGTCTGTTTTTCAGACTGTTGCGTCCCAGTGTTGGAATCCTCTACAGTGAAACACAGTCCCATTTTACAACATTTAGCTGTCAGCATTTTAACCATGTTTAATTCCCAAACCTAGACATAAGTATCTCAACAACCGCAGGATGGATTGGCACAAAATTTGGTTCACACATTCATAGGTCCCAGACAATGAATCCTATTGACTTTGGTGATCCCTGACTTTCCCTATAGCACCATCATGAGGTTATTACTTGTGGTTTTGAGTAAAATGTCTTAACTACTAGATGGACAGCCATACAAGTTGGTGCAGACATTCATGCACCCTTTGAATTGAATTGTTCCACAACTGGTTTATGACCAAAAAAACAGCAAAACCAATGGCACTCCCATCAGCTACAGCTGCACTTTGTGATTTGTGCTAATTAGCAATGTCAGCATGCTAACACACTAAAATAAGATGAACATCACACCTGCTAAACATCAGCACGTTATAGCGTTTGCATGTTAGCATTGAGCTCAAAGCACCGCCTCACAGAGCTGCAGACGTAGCTTTTAATTAGTAATTTAAGTCAATTCAATATGGACAATACGTAAATTTCCACTTCAATATTCAACAGGTACTGATGCTGAAGCAATTGATTAATTACTTAGTCATCAGAAAAGCTAGAAGAGTTTAGACAATAAATTGAGTAATTTATCCATTGGTCCATACACCTTGACAGTAAATAATCCTGCACACTGTTAATCACTTATACTCAGTCACATCCCTTTAGTCACAAAGTTTTGATATTCAGAACCTTAAAGGTCATCCTCAGACCCTGATCACTGTACTCCAAGTCACTAGTGCCATACCACCATCTGCACATTGAGGTTCAATTTTCTGGCTTAAATTTATTTCTGTATGTGAAATAAAGTTTAACAAAAAAAAAAAAAAAAAAGAAAAGAAAAAAGAGAGTATTCCGTTATGAGATCTCCTGACTTTAAAGTTCTTCACTGCCCTCATAGCCACGCTCCTGTCTTGTTAAGGGCATCATTATCGTACAGACCACAGTGGATGGGGTAAGAAAACATGACAACATTGACAAAGTCATTAAAGTGCTTGTAAAAATTCTTGTAAAAATCTTAACAAGACTCGTTCAGCTCTGTCAAACAGCCTTGTGTTCTATGAATCCTGACCCTAAGAGTCAACTTCAGTAGAGTGGGTTACTCTTCAGGTCAACAGTAAACTAAAAGACTGGCTGAAAGGTCAGACCAGTACAGGGGAGATTATTTTCTGTCCTACTCATGTTCCCTAAGTAAAGCAGGGAAGACATCTGCCTCAACATGAGGCATCTGGAAATCTGAAAATGTAATAGTTCCAATATAGGAAGAGTTGCTTCTATGCTTGCGTTATCAAACATTAAATGTGTAATATAGTTATAAAACCTACTGTTATTTTATGTTCTTTCTTAAACTTTGTCAACATGCTGGAAATTATTGTCTTCCAGAATTAAAGATCGGACTCAATCTAACATGTAATGGGCTGTCATTCAGATGGACACGCTAAAGAACGCTGTGAAATGAGTTCTCTCACATAAAGTATGTTCTCAAACTGACCTGTTTTGCATAGACTGATGGAAACAAGTCTTAGCCCTAAAACATAGTAATGGCAACCACACTCTAAAAATCCTGACAGGCATAAGTCTGGTTGTGCGGGCGCCAGCAGCACAGACACCGTTGCATTTCTATACTCACCTAAAAGATTATTAGGAACACCTGTTCAATTTCTCATTAATGCAATTATCTAATCAACCACACAGGCATTTGCTTCAATGCATTTAGGGGGTGGGTCCTGGTCAAGCAATCTCCTGAACTCCAAACTAAATGTCAGAATGGGAAAGAAAGTGGATTTAAGCAATTTTGAGCGTGGCATGGTTGTTGGTGCCAGACGGGCCGGTCTGAGTATTTCACAATCTGCTCAGTTACCTGGAGTTTCACGCACAACCATTTCTAGGGTTTACAAAGAATGGCGTGAGGAAAGAAAAAACATCCAGTATGCGGCAGTCCTGTGGCGAAAATGCCTTGTTGATGCTAGAGGTCAGAGGAGAATGGGCCAACTAATTCAAGCTGATAGAAGAGCACACTTTGACTGAAATAACCACCGTTACAAACGAGGTATGCAGCAAAGCATTTGTGAAGCCACAACACGCACAACCTTGAGGCGGATGGGCTACAACAGCAGAAGACCCCACCGGGTACCACTCATCTCCACTACAAATAGGAAAAAGAGGCTACAATTTGCAAGAGCTCACCAAAATTGGACAGTTGAAGACTGGAAAAATGTTGCCTGGTCTGATGAGTCTCGATTTCTGATGAGACATTCAGATGGTAGAGTCAGAATTTGGCGTAAACAGAATGAGAATCCATCATGCCTTGTTACCACTGTGCAGGCTGGTGGTGGTGGTGTAATGGTGTGGGGGATGTTTTCTTGGCACACTTTAGGCCCCTTAGTGCCAATTGGGCATCGTTTAAATGCCACGGCCTACCTGAGCATTGTTTCTGACCATGTCCATCCTTTTATGGCCACCATGTACCCATAGCAGGATAATGCACCATGTCACAAAGCTCGAATCATTTCAAATTGGTTTCTTGAACAGTTCATTGTACTAAAATGGCCCCCACAGCTACCAGATCTCAACCCAATAGAGCATCTTTGGGATGTGGTGGAATGGGAACTTCGTGCCCTGGATGTACATCCCACAAATCTTGTTGAATCAATGCCACGTAGAATTAAGGCAGTTCTGAAGGCAAAAGGGGG
>NC_045748.1:888400-889148 GCF_008692095.1 Etheostoma spectabile | reverse complement strand
ACAGTATTAGTATGGTGTTCCTAATAATCCTATAGGTGAGTGTATTTCATGTCTGTCAGCAGCACAGACCACAGCAGATTACCTCACTCATCTAATCAGGGGAGATGAGAACACCGCCTGGTCACAAGAACCAGGTTATCCTCGCTTAATTAAAGAAAGAGGGAGGCAAAGAAAAGAGGGAAAATGACAAAGACAGTGACGTGATGATGAACGATTAACTAAAATCATTAAAAAAAAGTGGATTACAATTTTTAGCAGGACGGCGTGTTACAATTTTGCAGTTAAAGGATTTTTGTGATAAGGTATGTTCATTTTTGGGGCAATTACTTCACTGGATAGTTATATAAATAACATATTGTGACTACTACTGTGTCACTCACACTAAATGGTAACTTTTACGGCTTGCTCCCATACACAGATATAAAATAAATGAAGTTGGGATGCTGTGTAAAACGTAAATAAAAATGAATTGCAAATCCTTCAACCTATATTCAATTGATTACACTACAAAGACAATATATTTAATGTTCAAACTGATAAACTTTGTTTTTTCTGTGTACAGAGACCGCGTTTTCTTTTTTAACAGTGTTCTGTAGACAGGCTAGTGGATAGTGAGGCAATGTTTGCTGTATGTGACAAAAGAAGTTGTAGCCTAAATCACGCATGACATTGCAGAGCACCTTTAATAATATTTCTCAATGTATAATTGCAAGGAATTTAGGGATTTCATCATCTACAGTCCATAAGA
>NC_045748.1:887588-888390 GCF_008692095.1 Etheostoma spectabile | reverse complement strand
TTCAAAAGATTCAGAGAATCTGGAGAAATCTCTGCACGTAAGCAGCGAGGCTGAAAACCAACATGGAATTCCTGTGACCTTCAATCCCTCACTGCATTAAAAACATCATGTAAAAGGATATTACCACATGGGCTCAGGAACACTTTGGTAAACCCTTGTCAGTAAACAGTTCAGCGTTCAGAGTTAAAACTCTACCATGCAAAGCAAAAGCCCTTTATTAATAACACCAAGAAATGCCAGCAGCGTCAGTGAGCTGTAGTCTGATGAGTCCACATTTCAAATTGTTTTTGGAATTCTTGGACATCATGTCTTCAGGGCCAAAGAGGAAAAGGACCATCCAGATTGTTATCTGCACAAAGTTCAAAATGCAACATCTGTGATGGTGTGGGGGGGGTGTTAGTGCTCATGGCATGAGTAACTTGCACATATGTGAATGCACCATTAATGTTGAAAGGTACATACAGGTTTTGGAGCAACATCTGCTTTCTAAAAAAAGTAACGGCATTAGTAACGCCGTTATTTTATAACGCTGTTATTTTATAACGCTGTTATTTTATAACGCTGTTATTCCCATCACTGCTGGTTTGTGATTACACTAGCTGTAGTGTGAGCAAATAAAATCCGTATCCAATCAATGAACGCCTTGCCAAAACCAAAAGCCTCCAGGGCTTCATACATTTATGGCCACTTGACCTGATGGAAGGCCTTCTGAGCATCCATGGAGATCAAAACTGTCTCTGTATTGTGTTCCGCGTATAATATATTAAATAGACATCGTAAATTAGATTAGATTAGATTAGAT
>NC_045748.1:882326-887578 GCF_008692095.1 Etheostoma spectabile | reverse complement strand
TTATTGTCATTACACATGTACAGGTACAAATTGGAGGGATTGTGTCTGTTGGGAATAAAACCTGTTTGATAAAGGTGCACAATTGTGTGGATAAAAGTTTTCAGTTGGCCAGAATTTTGCTGATCAGCTTTGTTTCATTAGGGAGCAATGACACAGGTCTGTAAGAAGAGGCATCTAGCTTGTTGCGGCCCTTTTTCCAAATTAAAGACAGGTGTGCCTTATAAAGCGTTTGAGGCAGTTGACAGTTGGCAGTAGATTAGATGTTGCATGTTTAAATAGCCGCAACAGTAGTGGAGACAGCTCCTTAGAGAAGCACTTCTAGAACTCTATAATGTACCCGTTAGGGCCAGGTGCTTTATTTGGGAATTCTGCAACTGCTTCTACTGTTTCTGCAATAGAGATGTTCTTGTCTAACTCCACCGCTTTTACCGCTAAGATGCTCTGAGGTAAATTACATCTGTGTCATGATTACAGTTTGACTTACACAGTTCTGAATAGAACTCCATAAAACATGCGTTTATTTCTTTAGGGTCAGTAAGAACAGTCCTAATATCAGACTTTATTCTCAGTATGGCCAGAGAGGTTTAGGCCTCTCTCAACTGCCGTGCCAACAGTTTGAGGTTTACCTCCTATTTCAAATTGCATCTGTTTAATTCTGTTCATTTGTTTACAAACCTGAGCAGATAAAATAGTTTTGTACTCATCTTTGGGAGACAATAGTTTTTAATGTATCTGGTTCTGCCGAGGCATTGTAAAAATGCTCTTGTTATGACAGATTAATTTAACTCCACTAACTTCTTTTCTGCTTGTTTTCTCCTTCCTGCTACATACGATATAGTGGGCCCTCTGAGCACTGCTTTGATTGAGTCCCACAGTTCTGAATATCCCCATCCCCAGTGTCATTGGTGCCAATTATGTCTGGCAGCCTTGCTGACATATAATCCAGAAAACTTTTAATTTTCAAAATTGTATTATCAAATTTCCAGGTGCGTTTACTTCTATGAATGTTATATCTAATGTCAAGTGACACGGGAGCGTGATCACTTCAAGATATTATGGTATTGTGTAATCATAACACTGGAGATTAGTTTAGAGTCCAGCAGCATGAAATCAATCCTAGAAATCGGATTTATGAAAATGGAGGGAAAAAAAAGGAGTAATCGCTGATGTTGGGGGTAGCCTCCAAATGTCAACTGAATTTAGATTGATGTTTGTTTATCCAATAAAGTGTGAAGAATGCAATTAAAATTCCCTCCCATAATGATGGCTACCCCTCGGGCTCTGATGATGTGATCCCGATCCCATCCTTAGTTTGTTTTTAGCTGTATTCCTCATGTGTGTCTCCTGGAGAAATACAACATCAGCTTTCAAGATTTTTAAATGTGCCATAATTTTTCCTTTTTTAACTGGGTGATTTAATATCGCACATTGCAGCTCAGTATCCTTGTGACATCACCCATACTCAATGGCATGATATATCCCAGTGCTTATAGACTGGGTAAACCCCACCCACACGAAATTTGATTTTGCCCTGCAGCTCAGTTTGAAAACCTGAATGTTTAATTCTCCAGCTGCAATTTTGCGGGAACCAATCACAAACTGGCTTATCTATTGGTGGGTTTAACACAATGACAATAGAGAAGCGACCAAGCAGCTTCTGGTTTACATTCAACATATTGGCCACCAAACACCACCAAAGCGCAGCAACCCGTTGATGCCGCTGTTGCTTCTATGTCACCCGGATCGTGGATCTGATTGGTTGGAGAACTATCCAATTGCGTTTAGAGTCATTTGAACTATGCCCGTAGGTCCTGCCTCTTGTGTAGAGAAAATACAGAGCAAACTCCCCAGACCAATGCTCAACCTCAAATCTATTGAGTTTGGCTTGGTCTGGTGATAGACTACCGTGCTTATGTAACAGCCTAAAATTGTCCAAAGACGTATGTAAACCTGCGTTGTTCTTACAGGCTACTTTATGCTTTATAAACAGGCAAACTAAACCAGGTTGATGGGAAGACAATACAAGGGTTAAAAGGAATGGTGATGTAACACAGTGGTAAACATCTATATTGGTCCTTAAGACAACTTGGGTGCATTGGCAACTGTACTTAGCAGTTAAGTCTTAAGTTCTAAGAGTATGTGTGTGTAAAAGGGGTTAATACATATGTAAATTGAGCTTGTAAAAAGTGTGAGAGGAATGTAGCTGGCGGAGCCTTTATCTGTAACATGTCAGCCTGCAGACGTACAATCTCATGTCTCTTGAGAATGCACTGCTGACTAAGAGGCTGGAATAGGTACAATCCATTGCATTGTGTGCATCCCAACTGTCTTTCCATTGTTCATTGTTCACAGGCTTTTTTGTGAGCATGTGCATGTGGCTGCAATATCTGTACAGTTAAAGGCAGTGGCATTACATAAAGTCATGGCAAATATGAAAAACATTTCTAACAATATTTCTAATTATATGAATAGGATAATAGCTAAAGCTAATATTTAATGCTAATAGAAGTGGTGATCACATCTAGGTTGTTTCTTTGAAACTTACTCTTGCATGTGTCTATGTTAATTAAATATGAAGTAAATTTTCTTAGTAGATAAAGTAGTCACTAAAACGTGTGTCCATGTTAATGACAGATGAAGGATTTTTTTGTCATTGAGTTAATGCTGGGCGGTATGACCTAAAATTTGTATCATGGTATTTTTTCTGGCGGTTTCACAGTATTTTCCTTCTTTTGCTTGACTGGGCCTTATAATAGGTTAATGGCTTATTCTACTGTCAGGAGCACATAGAACATACAATTTTTTATCTAATATCATCTTGTTTATTAAATTGATTACTAAAGGGTTTGCTTGGTTCCACAACATTATATAATGTTTTATGAAGGAGAATGCATGAAACAGCTACAGATCCTAAACTATTTTTATTGTGCAAACTGCAAAGTAGTAAAATAAACTTAAATTGAATGAATACACATACAAACAACTTTAACATTGTTTCCCTTTCAAAACATCAGTGTTGTAAGATAGTTGTATAAACACTACGTTGGCCAAAGGTAAGTTAGGTTGTTGTAAAAAAGTGGGAGCTCCGCTGTCAGCCTCCTTTGGTGTTTGGATAATGTCAGTAGACTGGCAGACGTATTTCAGCGAGGCAAGACATCTTAAATCCAATGTTTTACTCACTGCACTGAAGCCATCTAAATTATGTCCCATTGTTTAGAAACAAAAAACTTTGGTACAGCCGATGGCTCCTCTTTCAAGCATACGTTGTTGTGTTGTACCTCTAGTCTATCTTCATCCTCAAACTTTCTTCTCTTTTCTTGAATGTGGAGTAGCGACCGAAGCCTCTCCCAGCTTAACAGACTGTTATGCTCCCTGGCTAGCTAGCAGCTATAATGTAGCAGCAGGCCGTTTGGCGGTGTAAATTTGTAAATGTAAAATTAGTGTTAGAAATTGTATTTCACAATTGTATTAAACATAGCACACAAATTGTTGTGTGCTATGTTGTTTTATTTTGTTAAAGAGAGTTAGTTGTAGGTTATTAATTGTGTTATAAAGTTAAAATTGAGAAGGGTACCCAGTTAACGGTTTCTTTTCTTAGAAATAATCTTAAGAATACGTATCATAACTGGGTGTTTTGTCCTGACAGGTAAAAAAATATTTACGAGTTTCCACAAGTGAGGATGCAACAAAATCACTGCTGCATTGTCATCATGATCACCAGGTGCCCAGTTTCAGGACGTAGAGAGCATGTTCCCGAACCATTTCTGGTATTTCTCAGTTCGCATTCAATATACTTTCACGGATTACTTTGGCCGCAGCGTACAACATCTGGCAAGTTTATTTCTACTGAAAACAACTTGGAATTATTATTGCTCTGGCATATTTATTACTTGCATCAATATTATTATGTTTTTAGGACTAATTTCTTAACAAATATAAATTGATTAGATTAATTAATATACTGCACACACACACACACACACACACACACACACACACACACACCACACCACAACACCCCCACACAAGCACCACACACACACACACACACACACACACACACGGCTGTGGCACTAATTACCACATTTATCTTTGCAGAACAGCCTTGTCCATCAGACAAATATGTGGCCAACAAACCTACATACTGACAAAGTTACACTCTTTCATATACAAAGCACAAAAAGCTGGTAAAAAAGCTATTCTGATTAGAGTGGCAGAGTGCCATGCAGGCGATGAATAAAGAAAGCAAGTAAGTCTGTGGTCCCCAGTAACAAACCCTTCAGGGCCGATAAACCTTGGGCAGTCTGGACTAAAAATGTGGGCAGTAAAGGTAACACTCCGGACAGAGCTGCAACTTCAAAACAAAATCAATCACATTAAAGCAAGACATCCAATGGGGACAACTGCTGATAGGAGTTTAAAAGATGAGGGCATGGTTCACCCACAGAGAAGAAAAAAAAAGAAAGAAAGAAAACAAAAAACTAATTTTGAGCCTTTCCCTCTGGCTGCCCCATGTAGGATTTGTTTGAGTTCTGTTAGTCATAACATAGGTGTCATCTAAGGTCCTTCATCAGTTAAATTCAGACAAACCAATAAAGATAAGCATCTGCACATTTAGACTTGTATGAACATGTCAAGGGCTATTCATTTCAACCTGTCACACTATTTGCCTAACCAAAAGATCTATTCATTTCAACAAGCAGGTTTAGTTCATTCTTTTTAGACAGGGGTTTTTAAAAGTGATGAAGGCTCTCCAACAGTAAATAAAAGGAAAATTATTCAAGTGCCAAAGCCAAAAGGTGGTGCCATTCAACAAAAAAATGAAGATACCCTGCTGAGCGCAGGGTATCTCATCAAAAGACACTGGCACTATTTTTGTTTTAATGTAATTTTTAATGTACAGCGTGCTAGCCTCAGAAGACCAAGCTGTATTCTTATGATAACTCAATAATAGCTATTCTTACTAGCTAGGCTCCTTACATGTTCACCCATATTGACACACCTGTGTTAACCCTCAGGTTGTCCTTGGGTCAACTTGACCCCTTTTCCTATATCAATGTTATTTTTAATTACTCAAAATAACATGATTGATTCCACACAACGCTCTTTGGCAAGTACATATTTCTACTTTCATTAATTTTGGGGGGTCTTATTCAATTTTATAGTATTTGGAAAACAAATTGAAGTGGTGGTTAAAAAGTATTGAGTAAAAGTTGACATATTCCAGTCTGTGATTATCCATCAACATCCAT
>NC_045748.1:882042-882305 GCF_008692095.1 Etheostoma spectabile | reverse complement strand
AATTCCTAATTTCTGCTTTTCTAACTCAAACATTAGGTATAATTTCCTATAAATTATTGACCATAAATTCCAAAATTAATTGTGAAACTAAAGTTAATAAGTTAGTGTTGCGTAGTGTTGAAAACGTCAAAAAAGTGACAAACGCTTTATTACTCAAAGGAAAAACTACATACCACATACCCAGAGGTGTCACCTATGTGTGATAAATGCCACTCTTCCGTAGCAACACAATTCAATCCATTCTGGATTGATATATGTAGCAT
>NC_045748.1:871101-882032 GCF_008692095.1 Etheostoma spectabile | reverse complement strand
GTCATAAATATTTCAATCAAACCTGATCCCCTCATCATTCTTGGAATATTGGAGACCTTCAGGAAACTGTGTGCAAAGCAGTGCTTTCTCTCATATTGTCTCATAATTGCAAAAAGATTAATCCTTATTTTGAGAGCTGTGCCTACCTCTAAGATGTGGTTGGACGATTTAACTAATACACTTCATTTAGAAAGAATAAGGTACACGCTGAAAGACAGGCTCAACTTATAGAATAATACATGGAAACCACTCATATCATACCTGAAAACCACATACCCAGTACAACAATCTGCATCCTAACACTATGACAGTTGTAATGGTGTTAGAGTGATGGTCTAGTGAGGGAGGGTGGAGATACATGGGAGGGGTTAGATGGGTGGGTGAGGGGTGGGATAGTGGGTAGGATCGTTGGGGGAAAACAGCGTCAAAAGTATTGAAGAAAGGGACAAAAAAGTAAGAAAACGTTTTTCCGGGAAGACAACACAACATAGACTAACTTATCAGAGTAAACTTGAATGCATCAGTTTTTATAGATTTTTGCAGATGGGTCCATGATAGTGATACATAAAATATATATTAAAAAATTTAAAAAAAATCACTATTTCCAAATATTACAGTTTTTTTTACTCGTGTGTCTAGTTGTAATTTCCTACCTATAGGCCATAATACTGAATCTGGATTTCAACATAAGATATTGCAACGTAGTGACCTAAATAAGGTTTCAGAATTTCAAAGACAGTTCTCACATATACATATGTTCAGGCAAAAATCCATTGAAAAAATTAATGTTGTCTGCAATATAAATGCACAATTATGAGTAAATTCATGATTGAACACATTATTCTCTGGGAGCTATAATAACATTTCTACCAAAATCTTTGTTTATTTTTTGGTTTGTTCTAGACAGAAAGTTTTCTTACACTCATTACTTTAATAACAAAAAAGTATAGGTAGAGAAATGGTTTATTAGGTTTATAAAGACAACATGAGCCTCTTTCACCATAGGTTCTAATTGCAGCAAGTCTAAAACTTGACGCAGGTAAGGTGGCCGACATTTCATATTTATTGTTTTATACTGAATGTATGACTTGGATACAGCCAGGCTACTCTGTTTATTTTACCATGCAGAGAACCTTGCTGAAGTCACAAAGGGATCAACTGAACAAGAGGTCTGTGTGTCTCTATCAGGGAGTCTATGTAAGAGCCAAGGAATCACAAAATATTTGATAATTCTTTTATGTGGCAAAAAAAAGTGAATGAGGTAAAACAAAAGACTGTGTGGAAACGACAGGAATTAAGTCTGTGTGTGTGTGTGTATGTGTGTGTGTTTGTCTTGCTGGTAAGAAACAATATTGCATCACCTGGCATCTATTTTGCGGAACACAAGCGTATTAAGGCAGTTAAACATGTCACAGCTGCAGCAGTTAAACTGGCCTCCTGGCTCCACCTTGACTTTTTTTAAATGATGAATAACAATAATATGATAGTTTAAATGTGTCCCAAGGGGCAAATAGGTCCTGCTAATAGAAACCAATCTGCACCCTATTTAGGTCTGCATGCTTGCCAGGATTGAAGACACTCGCACCAAACTCATGCCAAGTGCTGTTACTGAACCCTCTGCTCAACCTTACAAGATGACCAGTGTAACATGACAAAACAGCACACGTGTGCATGTGGGGGTAGGACTGACTGATCCAGACAGTGTTCTATCAGTGGGTATCTATCGTAATGCTCACACTGTTTCGAAGCAGAGGCTAGTGGTCATAAAAACGCAATAGCAACTTGTTTATCAAAACTATTTTAGTGGAATAAAAATGTCATAATAAAAGTAGCCGGCTGGACTCAAATGAGTAGGCGGCTGTTTGGCCAGCAGCCAGCATTTATGGCACACTCCACTGTCACAGTTCCATGGTCAAATGTTTCAAATAAAATGTAAATGTGGTTGTTCAACAAGTAAGACTCAGCTTAAATAAAAAGAAACATCACTGCTTAACCGTAGCTTAAGCAGGTACTACCTGCAACACCAGGTGCACATTGTCACCATTAGGTCTTTTTTTCAACACCACAAGGCAGGTGGTAAACATTTGCAAGCTAAAAAAGAAACTTACAAGTGCTGTACAGAGAATGGACACAATTAACACTTGAGTCAAAGGAATTACAAACAAAACACCAGATAATTAAATTGCGTTTCCACATAAATCTGTGCTGGTGTCTGACAGGCTGTAATGCGACGCTGAAGGCTCTTTGGAGTGATAGGAGACATATTGAGAAACAACACTACAAAGTGGTCACTAAGGACAAATTGTAAATGTGGAAAAAAAGAAAAAGAAAAAATAACTTTCTTTTATTTTTCTTTAGTGCCAAATATCTGAGGCATTTTATCTGAACACTATCAACGCACCCTATTTTCCATCTGGATCCAGTTGGCTGGAGAAGAGATTACAGACAAGGAGTTTCTGATCCAACATGTGGTTTGCACCTAGCCCTCTCCACCCGCTTTTGCTCACACAAAGCTGGCCACAAGCTGTAACCTACTCCACACCCAGAACCAAGCCGACGACCCAGTCTGTGTATGTTGTAGGAATGTTACACCACGCAAGCCACAGCATGTGGGCCTCTGCCTGGTTAAAGCTTGCTAATGGGCCCCAGATCAGGGCTCACCAAGCACTAAGGCCCAAGATCATGTTTCATTGGATGCAGATGCCTGCCAATGGATCTGGCATTATATTGGCAATGACATCATGAGCTCAACCTGCTGGAAGAGCATTAATGTTTCAGGGACATGGCTGGTATTGTGCTTTTGACCTGGTTTGAGGACATAGTCATAAGACATAAGTGCTGCAAAGTGCACCATAATTAATTTGTATGATGACTATTCTCTATGTAGAGGGAGGTAAGAGAAAAACTAATATATATATATATATATATGTACACACACACACACACACACACACACACACACACACCTGTATAGTGTGCCTGCCAGACCTTTCTATTACACTTTTAATATAAATAGTTATAGCTTAATGTGATCATGTGTCACATTTGTAAATGTAAATGTAAATGTGCTGTATTTATATAGCGCTTTTCCAGTCTTAACAACTGCTCAAAGCGCTTTTACATCTACAGGGAACATTCACCATTCACACACATTCATACACTGTGGCCGGGGCTGCCGTACAAGGTGCCACCTGCTCATCAGATAAACATTCATACACATTCACACTCCGATGCGCAGCACCGGGGGCAACTCGGGGTTCAGTATCTTGCCCAAGGACACTTCGACAATGACTGCAGGGGCGGGGATCGAACCACCAACCTTCCGATTGGCAGGCAACCGCTCTACCACTGAGCCACAGCCGCCCAATTTGTAGATTAAGTAACATCTTCTTAAATGCAGGTTCAATTTAAAATGTGCATTACACTTCAAATTAAAAAGAATGTTATAATAATAAAACAAAAACTTATTATACATTTTTTAAAGACCCTAACCAGTAGTGGAGATAAACATGTTGAGTTTGTCCTGATGACCCTAGAGGAAAGGTTAGGGGGTCAATAAAATGTCAAGGGTTCACCCTTTTGGGAGCAAGACTGTACTAGGCAAATGTAATGGTAAACTCCTCACTTGATGAAATATCAAAACCAACTGGGAGCAACTGAGAAGAACTGTACTGTTGTGAGCTGCGAAAACCAAATACAAAGTTGATTATACAGCTCCATTAATGTATTTGTAGGATATATTTGTATGTTTATATGATGTAAAATATGTTTGGACTGATTGACATGTTATGTTCGTTTTCAATGAAGTTCACATGTAGGTAGTTAGGTATATGGCCTTTACACAGAATAACTACCAACTTCAAACGGTACGCTTCAGTTTTGGAGGAATATATGCATTCAGAGTATGAATGAATGATAATGAATGTATGAATTTATTGTGGGCGGCTGTGGTTCAGTGGTAGAGCGATTGCCTGCCAGTCGGAAGGTTGGTGGTTCAATCCCTGGCCCTGCAGTCGCACGTCGAAGTGTCCTTGGGCAAGACACTGAACCCCGAGTTGCCCCCGGTGCTGCGCATCGGAGTGTGAATGTGTGTGTGTGTTTATCTGATGAGCAGGTGGCACCTTGTACGGCAGCCTCGGCCACAGTGTATGAATGTGTGTGAATGGTGAATGTATGATGTAAAAGCGCTTTGAGTAGTTGTTAAGACTGGAAAAGCGCTATATAAATACAGCACATTTACATGAATTTAGCATCGCTTTATTATACTCAACTGCAATGACCGCAGACCTCTCATGTATGTAAACATGCAATGACAGTGTTGAAATGCAACATTTTAGTTAGAAAATAAAACCCATTCATAACCCATCCGGGAAATTGTAGGCCCGACTCTCGTCAGCAGACTGTCAAATTGCTCCGTGTTGAGCCAAAATTACCCCTGGAACCGGTCACAGTGAAAGCGGAGCTCCCTTACTAGCCGGAATTCCCCCACCCTTCTTTCTGATGCCTTCCTCTGTCTTCTCCTCACAACCAAGGCAAGTGCCTAGACTCTCTTTTGGTTCAAAGACATTAAAATCTTCACCACCAAATCACTAATTAAATCGCTGTATATCCTACACGTTTGTAATATACATCTGATGTAAACAATGGACGCTGACGTGACTTGCATTCAAATATTGGCGCATGTATGACGTAAATTTAGAAACAACTTAGCGGCGAGCGCAGCGCATGCTGTGTTAAATGTGAATTGCCCATCAGCCTCTCACTTCCAGAGCTCCACTAACACTCACACAGAAGGTCAGGAAGGTTGGCCAGCAATTCCCACTTCTGAAGAAAGTGTTAGTGCTGGGGTAGCAGTATGGTGAGGGTATGGTTGATGCTGATAGGTATGGAGACACTCAGACACAGGCCCACCTCTTTTAAACATCACAGAACTCTTCCCAACAGCTGTTCTGCATGCTGTGCTCTAGCGATACCCATCTCATAGGGTCAGAGGTTACAGTAAGCTATTCCTGACACATGGAAATCACATATCACAACTGGATATAGCTGATCAGAGGGATGGGTGGATGGATGGATGGACGGACGGATTATTCAATGGACTGGAAATGACAAAGACTCCTGATGCTTAATTTAAGGAGCTACAGAGGTAAAGGCAGGCAACTTTGCCCAAAATCCTTCACTGGTGCCCATTTCACCATCTAAAGAATGTTATCAACACTAATTATCTCTTTATGGACCTCGCTTTGTACATGGGTCAATGGAATTAAACAAATTGAATTATTAGATATCTCGCGTATACAGTTTGGTTTGAAAGGAAAACAGAGTGTTCAGAATGGGAAGGCTTCATCCTCTAGAGCATGAATAGATCCAAATAAATTGGACATTTTAAGCTGACGGTAGTGGTTTTGCCTTCAGGGTACCATGGTTATCCCCATCCTTTTTCATGAAAATCTGATGTGTAGTTGCTGTTGTTGTGCAAGCAAAGTTGCAGAGTTGCAGAAGGTGGCACTTTATCCTCTGTGGAACATGAACATGCTCAGAAAATACAATGGCAATATTGAATGTGTGCAAGACGACATTGTGGTCTAATGGTGGCACTAAAATGTTCACAGCAGCAAAAAAAACATTAAGATTCACCCTCTGCTGTTCAGGAATGTCCATTGCAAGTTTCATTTAAATCCTCATTCATTGTTCACCGTTTCAGGTTTGACTGTCGCTCTTCTAATCATGATATCTGCAATAACTTTGGATGGAAACCTGGATACTGTTCGCAAAAAAAGTACATAAGAGTTATCAACTGATATTCACTACCAGGATGATTGGTGCATACTGCTTTCAGCACCAAAGACAAATCAGAGCTGTGTTGACAGAACAGAAATCATATGCAGAGGGATTTTGGTTTAAATGCTGTTTTGCATATGAGTCAGTCAATCAGTCATAAAGGGTTCAAATATGAAGGTGAGTGACACCTGCACAACAGATCATAGAAAGGGTTACTTGGTGGGTTCTTGCATTCACTCTTTCTCCTGCTCTTTTCTTTAAACCTCTATAATCTAGGCTACCTGCAAGGTGCTATTTACAACTATTCAACAAATTATTTCCACATAATATGTACAACTATAATAAATCAGGCCAAAACATTTGATAAATGTTTTTTCAAATTGAATTGAAGGTGTAGGGATATGGAGAAGAACTGCCTTAAAATTGGTATTGACAAAAAACTGCAATGCACAGTATGCATTACAGTACCATACTGTTGGATGTTGGAGGATGGATCCAAGTCGCATATAATCATTTAATCTTGGACTCAGAATTGGTTCATCTTGCCAATATGAAAACAAGTTGTGTACCAGGTTATGGGCAAGATCCTGCAGAGTAAGTACCTTGTACTCACTTAGTAGTTTCAGTTTGTAGATGAAGCATGTCACGAAAAGTGATGGTCTACCAACCAGAATAGCATAAAATTAAGTAAATGGCTGCATTTATTCAGTGCTTTTATCTAACGCTTTAGAAAAAAGCATGCAAAACACACACACACACAATTTGGGGTTCAGTGTCTGGCACATTTTGGTGTGTGAACTGGGATAGCAGTTGAACCATCTAACCTGATTAGTAGCCTACACGCTCTACCTACTGAGCCAGAAACTGAGCTCCACAGCCCCATATTGTTCTAGACCATATAAATAGGCTTGGGATGAACTCACTATCACAAATCCAGGTGTTGATTCATTCTATCTGCAGAAACTACAGATGAGCTCAGTTACATCTGGAACTGGGCAAAATGTAACTGAGAAAACCTAACAAGTACACGCAAGACGATTATCACAGCAGTATTACATAACTATCAGACTATACAGCGATATCCAGGGGAAGTCGACACAAGGCTTTCCCACTCTGCCATCTACAGTAACTCTCTGAAAAGACACAGTAAAAACATTCAATAGGCTAGGTTCAACAGCTCACCTGACTAATCCAAACTCACAACTGCTCTCTGACATCTCTGTTTGAGTCTGCTGTGTGTGCCTCTAACCATCAGATGATAGCAAGGAGGAAAAGTAATGAAACCCAAACTGGAAAAGAAAACATTGTGTGATGCCGTAAAATTCCAGACATGACATACTTGGGCGCCTGGCAGAGCTCCAATTTAAGATCAATTTCAACAGGTCATGGATGGATTAAACACCAATGAAGAGCTACAGCATGCACAACGCTGTCACTGTAGCAACAGTCCTAATAAAACAAAGGGGATCCAGACACTGAAAACACCAATGAGGCAACAGAGATGGCTGTGGAAAACAATGGTGTGATTCTTGCAAGAATGAAAGCATTCCAAGTGATTTAATAACTGTGGATGAGTTTTGACTTCACTTTCCTTTTGTGTTTAATGCAAGACATGTTGTGTGCATGATGTATTAAATAAATTAAAACATCTCTTTAGAGCTGTGTCAAAGCAAACTTATTAAATCGAATAGTGTGTGTTCCACAGACATTGAAACTTTAATTTATAATCAGAGATAAAACATCTTGGCTCAAACTGATTTCAAGGGTTTGAAACTTTGGCCTTTTAATGGCTTTTGACTTTTAAAAAGGTGCATACTGAGAGTCAACCCAGCAGCTATAATATAAATTCAACACTGTTTGTGGTTGTAAGGTCAGTGAAGCTTTTAAGTTGTGAACAACTCAGTAATTAAACATTACAAATTTGGGTTTTAAGGGCTTCAAACTTATGGGTTTGTGTAATGAACAATAAATAGGTCTAAAAGTTCTTAATTGGTGTCTTTTTCTTTGAGAAGCTGTTATAGCAAGTGAGAATAAAGCCATTAAATGCAATTGGCCTTAAGTGGAAAAAGTCCTATAGTTTCATTGAGGTCTGAATTCCTTCTGTCTTCACAGCCAAAAAAACCCACATCATTCACTCAGACCGCACGTTTTAGGTTCACTGTACAATCCATAATACAGAAAATGTGAAGAGACGTGCAATGACACAATAGCAGAATTTATCCTTTAGTGGGATCTCAATAGACATGTAGCTCCATGCAAGTAACCAACACAAAAAAAGACTTTTAGTTAACTTTAGTTCATTTTAACTTTTGTGGTGCTAGCTTGTCCATTACCAGCGCTACTAGCTAAATTCACAGTAGCTAGCTAAAGTTCATTTGGTTGCTAGACACTAATTAAAAGGTAAAGTGTGTGTGTGTGTGTGTGTGTGTGGGGGGGGTGGGGGGGGGGGGGGGGAGTTGTTTCAGTGTTTGCTTCTGTTAAAATATGAAGTTTCATAAAACACACAAAGAAATTGAATAATAAATAGCCTAAATTGCCCCATTTCCCCGTTGAAAGCCATAGGGTACCATCTTACATTAGCATCGCACTTGGTAACAACCATGTTGTGAAACAAAGTAGCCTAGCATGTTTTTTTGTGCATTGATATTTTACGTCCAGGCTCCCCAGGTGTAACCACTCCTACCTGTCTGCAGCATCCCGGAGCCGGACTCGCCTCCAAAATCCACCGGTGCAACGTCAGGTGAGGCAGTGCTCGTCGTTATGAGCCCGAGAAGGCAAAGTGTCAGTTTTAACCAGCAGCAGAACATCTTCCTGCTTTAACACCTTTGTAGTTAAGGTTTAAAGACATGCAAACAAGAGGGCCAAAATGGCTTCTGGATACAAAAGTGCTCTAGTGTGTCTCTCATTAGTCAAAAGTGAGGAACATTGTTGAACGGCAGTTTTTCTTGAACTTGAGTGCGACGCAGACTAACTTCTCATCCTCTTCAGCTCTCCTCCTCCTCAGACAACAGCAGCAGCCTCTCTCCTCCTGCAGCTGCATCTCATCACAGAGGAGCCCCACGAGCCAACAAGGCCCCGCCCCTTTTCCTACCAATTAAAATCACGTAGGGCCTCCACCCATTTTTTTTTTTTAAAGCTGTCTGCAACTTATTTGCGAATTGTTCAGTTTTATTATGACGATTTATCAATTTTCTTAGTCTCCAAGAGACATTTGCTGCAGCCAGAAGACCAATAAAGAGTCACATAATCCCAATCTCTCTGCTGATTGGTTCAACATGAAAACGATATGGTACTTCAGCCCAGTCCCAGGGTACTTCTACCAGACATCAGGTCATACTATCTGCAAAGATCACGTGACTACATCATCACACACTCAACTGTAATATACTGTAGTGTCTTCTCTTATACTCTTCTAACTCTTCTTAAAGGGGAACTCTTGATGTTTTACTTTAATTAAATCTGCAACAAATGTTTTTTTTAGCCACTTGGGGGCAGTGGAAACACGCAGTGAACACAACACTGACATATCCCCTACATAACCATAACCTTCTTAGGCCTGCACATTCAGCACATAGAGCAATATTATTGTTTTCACCTTGTGCGTGCATGTGTGTGTGTGCCTGCATGATGGCAAAATATGGAGCAGGAATTACCACTGTAGAAGTTTTGAATGCTTTGTTTGATGATTATTTTTTATGTCTATCTGTGGACAGATTCTGTCACTGCGACAGCGCCACGGCGGTGCAATGCAGCTGTCAGTACCATTAATGAAGTTTGTACGTCTGTCACATTTTTATTTATATATTTATTTTTTATTATTTTTATTTTGCTCTCTTCATGGATTTGTTTACATTGCACTTTTTTACTTGGTCTCATATTACATAAGTTGCAGTTTTTTTTATGTTATGAGATGCAATGACTGAATGTTTGTAAATTTATTTCTAAATAAAAATAAAAAAAATTAAAATAAAAGAAACTTTGCAGGTGTCTGGTTGAGATAAAAAATGTAGTTCAAAAATAGTTGTGGTCATTGCAAGGGCGCTAAAAGCAGCGGTGTAGGAAGGAGGGGAGCCCCCCACACACACACACACACATACACACACACACTTTATGATAAATGTAAGGGAAATATCTGGCTCTTTAGCTGCTATATTTGCTCCACAATGTTCATTAATCACTGTCTTTGTATACTATGTGGTGCTGAGCAGAAGGGGTAGCCTACAGTTGGTTTTTAACCCTCCTGTTGTCTTTGGGTCAAATTTGACCCCTTTTCAAAAAGTTTCAATATCAGAAATTTGTGTTTCTCTCAAACAAATTGTCCAAAAAAGTAACATGGATGGTTCCCAACAACGCTCCTCAACAATTAAATAAATAATCAGTGTCTAAAATGTCAAAAAACCTTACAAAAATGCAAAAAAAATGCCAAACAAAGTGACAAAAATGTCCAAAAAGTGGTAAAAATGTAAAAAAGTGACAAATGCAAAAAATAAAAAAGTTTTAAAAATGTTGGAAAAAAAACACAAAAAATTCAAAAGGCTCAGAAAAAGTGACAAAAACATTGGGGGAAAGACACAAAAGGGTCGAAAAAGACGACCATAACCTTGATAAAAGGTTTTTCATTTTAAATTTTGACTAAAAAAAACCCAAAAGATAACACTCCCAAGAGCGGTGAGAGTGAACCTAACAGCAGGCTGCAGGCTGTACAACTAAACAATGGTTTCACAGCAGCATCACAACTAAACTGGTCTATTTGAAACCAGTGGAGTACCAATTTTTATCTGTTTTGCTCTGATCCAATTTGAATTAATATCCTTTAAAGCTAAAGTAACTCACACTGCATAATTTGATCCAAGGGAGCAGAAAGAACCCGAAAAATGATATCTAAATGTATTTCCATTTACAGAGATATCTGTCATCATGGCACTTATTTAAAATCTTCATTACCAAAGCATTTTAAGCCATGTGTAACCTAACAGAGGACTTGGACTGGTTGTAGACTTGAGTTCCTAGTTTTATCTGGATCACTTCCCACTTAATTTAAAGGAAAATTCCTGCGCAAAATAAACCTAGGCATTGATCCGAAAGATTACGGGTCTGGCATCGAGTAATGAAAGTGTCACATCTCGAGGGGCGGCACCAAGCGTGCATTT
>NC_045748.1:866595-871091 GCF_008692095.1 Etheostoma spectabile | reverse complement strand
CTGCACGCAATTGGATAACACTACAACCAATTACAACAACACTAACTAATTAAAGTTAGTAAGTTAGTTGTTAAACTGTCGTCATCTGTTTAGCTCCCTTCTGGCTCACCTATATCAGATACACTGATGTGATTGGTGCAGCTCGCCTCTGGCCCGCCCTATTCATAGTACATGATGTGATTGGTGCAGCTCGCCTCTGGCCGCCTATATCAGATACACTGATGTGATTGGTGCAGTCGTCTGGCCCGCCTAATCAGATACACTGATGTGATTGGTGCAGCTGCCTCTGGCCCCTCTATCAGATACATGATGTGATTGGTGCAGCTCGCCTCGGCCCGCCTATATCAGATACAGCGATGTGATTGTGCAGCTGCCTCTGGCCGCCTAATCAGATACAGTGATGTGATTGGTGCAGCTCTCTGGCCCACCCTATATCAGATACACTGATGTGATTGGTGCAGCTCGCCTCTGGCCCGCCTATATCAGATACAGCGATGTGATTGGTGCAGCTCGCCTCTGGCCCGCCTATATCAGATACACCGATTTGATTGGTGCAACCCAGATGCAAGGGTATAGTTAATGAGCAGCATGACTCAATGCCAGAGTGACTAGCTGAGCAAATTCAAATTGTGCTCTCGAGAGAACTCTGGATTTCCAGAATACTTTAATATCAAGATTTATTAAGAATGAGTCTCTTATGTAAGACAGAGGATAGGCAAGTACTTTGTGTCCTGTGGTCCTAAGACAAGGCCCCGGAATTTTGGACCGGGATACATAATAACCTATGTCGGATTGCAGGGGCCCAGGTTCCATTCAGCCCAAGATTATTTGTTCTGGGAGATGGGTCAATCCTTAACAAATAATAAACACTAGTCTGGGTCCAGACTAGTTTAATTATAGCCAGACAGATTATTTTAAGAAGATGGAAGAATGAATGGGAGCTGTGACTCCAGGAGTGGGCTTGTGAGATGGCTAGGGTGAAATGATTTCATATAACCGGTTAGCCAGATTGGAAGTCTATACTAGGAAATGGTTAAAGTACCCGAGCTTTCTGGAGGGTTCCTAACAAGCTTAGTGCTGGGGAGAGACGTGTTTGATGGGCTTATGGTGTCTTCATTTATTCTTATATGAATATGGTAGTAACTGTGTCATCTTTTCATAATTTTTGTCTGGGCGGGTAAGGATGATGGGGGGGGGGGGGGGGGGGGGGGGGGGGGGGGGGGGGGAGTGTTCATGTTGCGAGTTGTATGTTTTGTAAGTTGTTAAAAAAATAAACATTTTGTTAATCACAAAAAAAAAAAGAGTCTCTTATTGAATCTTTACCTACTTTTCCTTGGCCAAAAGCAATGTAAAAACCATACATGTAGTCATTTGACTCAAGAACTTTTCAGGCAACACTCAAGTTTCAGTGTGTTTTAGGTCTAACAGAGTAAGTTATTTACCGTTTAAATAACTTATTTATGCTGTTACTTCAAAGTTGCAGAAAAATATACATAACAAGATTCAATAAGAAATAGTATCAGATTAAATTCTGGATTCAAACTCAATAAAATGATACCATAACCCAACCCTGATTACAAGACATGTCAATGCAATCCTCCAATTTCATAATCCTACTTCTTTATTCAAGGACTTATATTCATAGAAAATCTATAGGTACAGTTGAAATGACTGCAGGAGAGACAGTCAAGTAACAGATCAGGCAGCAAAGGATTCAGCCACTCCAGAACCTCTTTTCTGAGAAAGAGCCTTGTTTCCACTTTGGTGGTTGTGTGATAAAATGTTATTCAAAGTCTATTTTTGTATATACCTGAAACAGATACTTACAGTGTTTGTTTACATAATCAGAAAATGCAACCAGGAAACAAATTGTACAAATCGTGGACTGAATGTAGTTAAACAATGCCTCTTTTTTTTTTTTTTTGCACATGCACATTTTCATTTCAGAACATGCAAGCAGGACATGTCCAGAGGGGGCAGTCATAGTAAAACTGTAAGAAGAAAACTTGGCACCCTGTTCATATAGGGCTCGTTGGGAGGTCTGAAAATGTTGGATCTTTTGAGAAATCTACTGTAGAGATGAGCACAAATCTCTGCTCCAATATGGCAACTTACAGCAACGTTTCCAAGACAGTAAGACAACACGCATTCTATTACATTACCTTTACAAAGAACAGAGCCACGCCTACAGTTAGACCTTACTGCTTTAAAGTCTGAAACGTTCCTTTTTAGGCAAACCAATGAATAGATAGCACAAATATGAGACAACAGGGGAAAAGAAATTAAAACACAAGGAAATAATCAGTCTTGGATCAAATTATATTTACAAATAATTTACATGTTCATAAACTTGCTTAGAGTCAATACAAAGATCACCAAGAGAGTTAGACACCTAGAAGTCCGTTATTTTGATCTAATTTGTATTTTGAGTCAAAGTCCACAGTGATTAATAACCCTTCTTGTGCATTTGATTTATTCAAATATGTCCCTTGATCACATTCAAATTCGATATATATGTATGATACTAGTTCTATACCTAATTACCTAAATTCATTAAAATTTTAAAGTTTTTGTCTATCACCTGTAATCATCTACATCATGTGTTTTAAAGGTTAAATCCTGGGATTTTCTATATTTTTCTCATTTTCAACAAATCAAAAAACTTAACCAACGACGAATGGATCTAACAAGTATTGTGTTTCATATTCCTCTGTGCTGCAGAGTGACACGTAACTTCATTACCATGAAAACACACATACACACACACACACACACAAACACACACACACACACACACACACACACACACACACACACACACACACACACACAGAGTTCTGCTTCCCATAAATAATTACTGGAGCATTCAATTCAATGACTGAAAATAGTCCCCAACAAATGCACTGTCTACTCCTGTTTCAGTGACGTTTGCTAAAATACCGGGCTGTGTAGCATTCAAACGTTAGGATTGGCCAGGCATCCTTATTCGTGCAAGGTACTGGAACCCTATTTGTTCAGGTCCTATCCCCTGACCAAAGAACTATCCTGACCTTAACCGCATTAGGGAAATACCTAACCCTAACTTCACTTCAACCAATCAGGATGCTTTGCATGGTGGGTCTTGCCAGGAAACCATGTGCAACTTATAATAATGTTTTCAGCTGCCATAAATACCACAGCTGAAAATAGTCCCCAACAAATGCACTTTTTATTTCTGTTTAATTAACATTTGCTACAGCTGTTTTAGGAAATTGCTGAGTTCTTTTTAAGGCGAAGAACTAAGTATTTGTGACTCATTTTTAAAGATGTATGTGTGTGATTAAACAATGGGCTTGGGGCCGAGTGTTACTGTCAGATTAGGGGAATCAGAAGATACCAAAAGACTAACACATTGTTGGTTTTGGTCTTTTCATTGGATTAGTTGACTATAAAAAAAAATACAGAATATCACCAGCCTTTTTCTTTAAGTACATAAGGAAGACAGGCAAAAATGTAGCCAACGTGTTGCCATCATTAAAAATCACAAAAGGATTAAGTTAAGCAAAATAATGACTTGGGCCTCAGGATATGCTACTTGTCTTTTAGGCTTGTGTAGAGCTCTACTAATGACACAAAAATGTTAGTTCAGCAATTTGTTATTGAAAGAATACCTCACACTGAAACCAATTTATTAACCCTATTTATCTGGTTTTCTAAGCAAGTTTAAAAAAAACACTAAAATGATTTCAAAACACAACTTGACCCAATTCTGTAAGAACACTGTTTTGTATTTATGGTGATTCCATCTAGTTAGGTGTCATGCAGTCAACTTGCCAACCTCAAAAATGCCCTGTGATTCACATCTATCACTTTTGATAGCATTGTGCCTCAGTATGTGTTGTCAGTTAACTGTACATCATATAATACATTTCAAATTTACAACTCTTCATACACAAATGTAAAATTTGGTCACAGTCACACTAAAGCCTGAACCTGGAAATTCCAGAGGGTAAAGCTACAGGGCAGATGAAGTGTCGTCTTGTTGCATAGCCCTATTTGAAGCCAACAGTCAGCAGCAACAACACAACTCTCTATTGTACCTGTGAATACACAAACAGGTAACTTCTCCTACAAACCCTCACACAATACTGCTCTCAGAGGATAGGATAAGAAATTAAACCCATGACATCTGATGGCAGAGATATATATATATATATCTATAAACATACATACATACACACACACACACACACACACACACATATATATAAATACATACTGTATGTATACTGTACATATATACATGCATACAGTACATATACATATATACTGTATATATACATACATATACATATTTATATACATATACAGTGGGGCTTAAAGGTTTGGGCACCCCAGGTAAAAATGTGTATTAATGTGCACAAAGAATCCAAGAAAAGATGGAAAAATCTCCAAAAGACATCAAATGACAGATCAGACATTTCGTATTATATGTCACAAAAAGTTAGATTTTATTT
>NC_045748.1:866369-866585 GCF_008692095.1 Etheostoma spectabile | reverse complement strand
CACTTTCAAAATAACAGAAAACAAAAATATTGCATCTGCAAAACTTTGGCCACCCTGCAGAGTTTATAGCATGCACCGCCTTTGGAAAGCTGAGACCTGACAGTGTCATGGATTGCTCTCAATCATCGTCAGGAAAGACCAGGTGATGTCAATCTTAAGGTTTTACATTACCCAGACTCATCTGACCTTGTCCCAACAATCAGCACCATGGCTTCT
>NC_045748.1:865488-866359 GCF_008692095.1 Etheostoma spectabile | reverse complement strand
GCAGTTGTCTAGAAAACTGAAACTGAAAATAGTTGACGCTCGCAAAGCAGCAGAAGGCTATAAGAAGATAGCAAAGTGTTTTCAGATGCCAATATCCTCTGTTTGAAATGTAATTAAGAAATGGCCGTCATCAGGAACAGTGGAAGTTAAAGCAAGATCTGGAAGACCAAGAAAAATATCAGACAGAACCGCTCGCAGGATTGTGAGAAAAGCAAGTCCAAACCCACGTTTGACTGCACAATCCATCCAGAAAGACCTGGCAGACACTGGAGTTGTGGTACACCATTCCACTATGAAGAGATACTAGTACAGATATGGTCTTCATGGAAGAGTCATCAGAAGAAAACCTCTTCTATGTCCGCACCACAAAAATCAGCGTTTGAATTTTGTAAATGTACATAAAGACAAGCCTGATGCATTGTGGGAACAAGTTCTGTGAACCGATTAGGTTATAACTTTTTGGCCAGGATGAGCAAAGGTACGTTGGGAGAAGAAAGGGCACAGAATTTAATGAAAAGAATCTCTGCCCAACTAGTAAACATGGGGGGGAGGTCCATCATGCTTTGGGGTATTGCAGCCAGTGGCATAGGGAACATTTCACGAGTAGAAGGAAAAATGAAAAATTTTAAAAAATAAAAATAAAAAAAAACAAATTTTGGACGCTAACTTGATGCCATTTGTGAAAAAGCTGAAGTTAAAGAGAGGATGGCTTCTACAAATAGATAATGATCCTAAACACACCTCAAAATCCACGGTGGATTACATCAAGAGGCGTAAACTGAAGGTTTTGCCATGGCCTTCACAATCTCCTGACCTTAACATAATTGAAAATCTCTGGACAGACCTTAAAAGAGCAGTGCGTGACAGACAG
>NC_045748.1:865404-865478 GCF_008692095.1 Etheostoma spectabile | reverse complement strand
TCAAAGAACTGGAAGACTTTTGGAAGGAAGAAATGGCGAAGACACATCAAACAAGAATTGAAAGACCGTTTTCT
>NC_045748.1:862826-865394 GCF_008692095.1 Etheostoma spectabile | reverse complement strand
AAGCGTTTCCAAGCTGTGATACTTGCCAAAGGGGTCAGTACAAGGTATTAACTCCACAGGGTGCCCACACTTTTGCAGATGGCATTTTTTTGTTTTCTGTTTTTTTGAAAGTGTAAATGATGGAAATAAAATCTAACTTTTTGTGACATATTATACAAATGTCTAATCTGTCATTTGATGCCTTTTGGAGATTTTTCCATCTTTTCTTGGCTTCTTTATGCACAGTAATACAAATTTTTACCTGGGGTGCCCAAACTTTCAAGCCCCACTATACATACATACATACCCATATACACACACACACACACACACACACACTATGATATATATATATATATATATATATATATATATATATATATATATATACTGTTTGTATATATAAGAAAGTTTAGAGTTGATTGTAAATTTAAAAAAAAACAACGGCACTTTTCTCCATTCAGAGACCATTTCTACCAACTGGCTGGCAGTATATTTGAAAGAGAAAGGCAAATGCTTACCACACACCCTTAAGCAAAAGTACAGACACTATTTTTTGAAAAGTACAAGACCCCGGCATGCACTACAATGCTTACTTTGGATCTGTAATTCAGATTTACCTACCACAAGATTCAGTACAAAGTTGCATTCTGTCCATTATACCAGACTTAAACTTTGTTCTCTACTTTTTCTTTGCTGTGTACATACATACATCCTCTACTGTATGTTCAAGTCCATCTGACCAGGCTGCATCTTAATACATCTTGGAAGACGAGGCACTTAGTATTCAGCCACATAACATCAGCAAAGAGTTACCTAGTCTCCTTCTGCACTAATAAAATGTATTTAATCTGGTACAATTTACAAAAACATGATCATTAAAACTGGGCTCTAGTCCTATTCTAACCCCTCCCATTCTTTAATTTTTATCACACACTATGTCCCTAATCATGGCAAATGTTTAAGACCTACATCACCTAATATCTGCTCTGGTCAGAATTTGGTTATAACCCCCAAAGTAATAGCCTATGAAAAAAAGAGATAATTCGGTGGAAGCATCAATACGATCAAGTTGACTCTTCTTTCACCTACATGGCAACTATAGACAAAATGAAACATACAAAAACAGTGTTGTGAACAGCCATATTAACACCAGGAATGAAGCATTCAGAGCTGTCTGAAACACACTTCATACAGTAGTTTCACTCAAAGAATGAGGAGGTTTTGGTTTTTGTCTTCTGTTCCATCACTGATTTACTGGCCAAGGCAAAATACTTAAGTGTCTTCACAGGTGCTATAATTTCAGTGCAAGTAAAGGGGGTAGAAAAGTCATCAGTGTCATTTTTCCTTAAAAGTTTATTGTATAAAAAAAGAGAGTAACACTACAAAGCTGGAATGATTTCTGGTCCCCTTTCACAGCACTTTCCAGTGGCTTTTTCCTTCCACTACCTTTCTTTCTGTAATAATCCGCTGGCTTCCTATCAGCTCATAGGCCATGAGCGCTGTGAATCACTGATAAGCTGTCCGTCCTCAGCTAACACTTTTCTGCCATATCAGCACCAGTCCTCTTCCTCCCTCTCCCTGAGACTTCCTGTTCCTCGGCTCCCAGGCCCAGACGCAGAGTTGACTCCGAGGGTGAAGTGGTAGCCGTTAGGCACCCCCCCCGCCCGACCGTGCGTGGCGGCCGCTGTGACAGGCACAGCGGCAGGTCCGTGTGAAGCTGAGGCTGTCGTTGAGACAGTGATTCTGGCAGAGCGTCCCCCTCCCTGGCTGTTCACAGTGTCCTGGAAGTCCTCTTCAAGGAGGGCATGTTGAGAAGCAACCTGTGGCTGCTGGTTTAAATTAGGGTCTGAACCAATACGGGTCACTGGTATTGGGGACTCGTCGTGGCCCCAGTGTAAGCGTTCATGCTCTGAAAGGCCACGGCTGAAACGAGTCTGGTGCCCCAACGTAGTAGTGCTGGCACCGGACTGGAGAGGTGAGGAGATGGCGGTCTTGTAGGCCACGGCTGGACGAGGCGTGAGGGGCGTCTGTGGGAGCTGCCTTCGACCACGGCCCAGAGTGCTCGAACCAGAGGAGAACGTTATAGGGCCAGCTTTGACCAGACTGCTACCATGCTGAGGAGACAAACACTATTTAAATCAAAATCAGCGACAGTACATACTGTGGGGTCTGTAAGTAGTAGGAGAGCGACACTTTTAAGGCATTTTCAGAAACAGGTTTGTATGGATTCGTAAGGAAAACATATGCACAACAATTTGTAAGATAGGCTACAAAATTATGGCTTGGTTAAGGTTTAGGGGTCTTTACAGTTGAATTTAGCTGAGAAAAGTTACAGTTACAGCAGTCACAGTTAAGTTTAACCAAAAAAAGGTGTTTTGGTGTCTAGACACCAAAACGCTTGGTTAAGACCAGAAAAGAGATTGTCTCCTGCCATCCCACTCTAAGTGGATAAAAAATTTCAAGCTTGAAAAACAAAGATACAAGGGGCTCTGTGGAAAAATTAATTAGCGTCTGAAAGCCTTTCCTTTCTTATTTTGAACAAACGATTGTATCCAAGCAGCAGGCATAGATTCCCTGAGGACCCCC
>NC_045748.1:855795-862816 GCF_008692095.1 Etheostoma spectabile | reverse complement strand
TTCTTATTTTGCTTTTCTTTTTCTTCTGCTTATTGACTTTCTTTGACGTGTGTGGTCTTATTTCATTATGTAGAGTTAAAGGTCCTATGAAATGCTGATTTTTAGATGCTTTTCAATAGACCTTAGTGGTCCCCTTATACTGTATCTGAAGACTCTTTTATATAGACCTAAGTGGTCCCCTTATACTGTATCTGAAGTCTCTTTTATATAGACCTTAGTGGTCCCTAATACTGTATCTGAAGTCTCTTTTATATAGGCCTTAGTGGTCCCCTAATACTGTATCTGAAGTCTCTTTATATAGACCTTAGTGGTCCCCTAATACTGTGTCTGAAGTCTCCTTTATATAGACCTTAGTGGTCCCCTATACTGTATCTGAAGTCTCTTTATATATAGACCTTAGTGGTCCTAATACTGTATCTGAAGTCTCTTTATATGACCTAGTGGTCCCCAATACTGTATCTGAGTGCTTTTTATATGACCTTAGTGGTCCCCTAATACCGTATCTGAAGTTCTTTTATATAGACCTTAGTGGTCCCCAATACCGTGTCTGAAGTCTCTTTATATGACCTTAGGGGTCCCCTAAACTGTATCTGAAGTCTCTTTTATAAAGACCTTAGTGGTCCTCTAATACTGTACTGAAGTCTCTTTTATATAGACTTTAGTGGTCCTTAATACGTATCTGAAGTCTCTTGCCCAAAATTCTGCCTTGGTGCAGAATTACAGCCACTAGAGCCAGTCCCACAATGGCAGAGCAGGGCTCTGTTTACATCTGTCACCATTTCTAGCCACTGGGGGACCATAGGCAACATGGGGGAACTCATAATAATGTTAAAAAACCTCATGAAGTGACATTTTCACTAAAGTATTTTTTCTCACTGTAGTTTTAGTACTGTGGTGTGTGTTGTGATAAGTAAATAAGTATGTTGAAAAATTCAATAAAAAGATTTAAAAAATATTATTAAACACCGTCTCCCCTTAAGTAGTACTCCCAAGACAGGAACACCCATTTCCTGGGTGAAAGTCTTGTGTTTTCCCCTTAACTTTGTCCAGGACACCAACGCTACTCCCCAGCTTTAAAGCCCTGTGTTTTAAGACCCACCTAGTCTCATATTGCCAGACCTTCCTCCACAGCGCTGCGGAGGCCTCTGCAAAGAAAGACTCGGGAAGGAACTTGTTTTGGTGGAACACGTGTACATTTAAGTCACGCAACAGAAAACTCAGAAATCCACCGGAAGTTATATTCCAGAACAAAGAAAGCAAAAAGTAAAGGACATATGGCAGAAAAGACGGGTATCAGGCGGAATTTCAAGCGTCACCTGACCAAACCCGGAAGTGTAACGTAGTGGATATAGACTAGGTACCACCCAACCACCCTAAACCTCCTCCATATGCACATCTCTGTGCTCTTATACAGAGGCAGTCAATATTAGAATACATGCAAAGAACAGTACATTGCTCTTCGTAGCTATATGTACAAATAGTTCATAGGAACAGCCTTTGTTTTTTGTTGTTTTGGTTCTGAGCTCCAGCACACTGGAGGCTAAAAAGCAACGTGAAACCATGAAATCTTGTTTTTCCTGGCCTCCAATAGCTTAACTTCTCCCCCCGCTGTGGTGATGTAGAAGTGTACTCCAGGGTGAATCAGTACACTGTGACATTGCTGTTGGTTGTGGTTACAGGTCCTAAGGAGTAGATTTTATGACCTCACCCAACCATGCCCATCATCACTGCTGTTTCAGAGGTAAAACAGGCTTAAAGCTTTCACTCAGAGAGGGCTGGTGTTATAATACTCTTAAAGTTTCATATTGTAACTTCAATTCCAACAATCTGGTGTAATAACTGTAGTAAAAATATGATTTCAATTTCAGAGTTTGGTTTGGTTTTATTCTGTCATAAAAAATACATAAATAATTGTAATTATATACACATAAACGAGTGAGTATTGGATACCATGTACTGTATTGATATGTACTGTATATGCAAATACAAAATACAAGGTAGAAAAAAGAGCCAAAAGAATGAAACGTGTCACTGTCACTTCCACTTACAGACCACAGGGTGAGCACGGCAAACTAGCTGTTCCTCACCAAGCCACATATGGCAGTTAACTCACCTGTTTGAGCAAACCCGCGTCCTGTCCCTCTCCGGGAGACGTGGATCGACTGGGACCGGCTGACTTGGTGTGACACTGCTCCCTGCTGCCGTAACGGTCACAGGAGTAGTAGCGCTGCTTCTCTCCTGCTGAAGAGTGGTGCCTCCTCTCATGCGGCCGGCTGCGGTCCCGCTCCCTAGCTCGTTCTCTGGACAAACCTTCAGCTGAAGAGTCGGTGAACGAATCTGGAGGATGGCAACATCAAATTAAATGAGAAGACGCAGGCGGAAAAACCTGTTTGTGGTTTACACTTTTATCTATCTATCGTTATGTTGAAGAAGAAAAAAAGATGTGCAGTCAGCACAGTTTGAGATTAAAGTTACGCTGAGGAGAACATAGTAGACATAGTAGTATGGAGCAATGTTTTTTGTTTGTGTCACATGACGATGCAGGTTTCATTAAATGTCATTCATTCAAATGAGATGTTTTTTAAACATGAGCCCTAACTGTTCAAAAGGTATACAATGTCAGGTCTAAATTCTGGTCAATGTGTGTAGGGTAGGGTCTGTCAAAGCATTGTGGGGGTAGAAATATTGTTTTATTTGTTGTAAAATTAGACATTCCTGGTGAAAATTAGTGACCTAACATAGGTTGCTTTCAACTATCTCTCATTGTCCTACACATAAGGGCTTCAACTGTAGAAAAAACCTTAGGCAAAAACTGTGTTTTCAATTCATACTTAGATTTTTACATGCAACACCACGTAAGCATGTAAAAAGAATAGATAAGAATCTTCACTTGGACAAAGTGCAAGTATCTGACCTTGTGTTGGATGCCTCAGGTTACATGCATTTACAATGCATGCAATATTTCAATGCAGTGCCAAATGTAATGAAAGACACAACTGTCCCAACTTTAGTGAAAATATGTGGGGCATTACAGTTTTTAATTGATTTAGCGTTGGTAGGGATAAAGAAATTTTAAATGATTTCATTTGAATTGGAAAGATGAGAACTTAAAACCCACTGCTGAGGTCAAAGTGAGGCACAGGTTGACTTCATGTTGTGTCTTAATTCAGCTTGCTCATGATCTTGTAGGGAAAGTGAACACTAAGATCTCAGCTAAGTTAATTACGTGTTATTATCTACAACATGTGTTTTTGCACTGTGAAATATTATTCCATGATATATCATTACACTTCTAATTAAAAGAAAATGGCTCATCTTTGTGTGTGTGTGTGTGTGTGTGTGCATGAATGCGTAAGTGCATATGTGCACGTTCTATCTAGACCACGGGTGTATGGCATAAAGCAAAGCACTGTGGTGAAATGACTCTCCTCAGTGCTGGAATAACTCCAGTTTTCAGATTAAAACCGTGATGACAGAAACACAGAAGCCTATTCATCATTCTGATGTGTCAGATCTGCCTCCAGAATGACAGGCTTTGAGGAGTGAAACACTCTTTCACTCTCTTGCCGTTTCTCTCAGTTTAATAGATGTAGAGGGGGCTGTTGGATGTTCTGCTATCTGACCAAGAGGTACCCATAAATCCCTGTGCTGGACCTGTCCACTGTGGCCTTTTATCTCAGCAATAATGCCCAGCTGCTGCCCTCCAGCGTTACCCACCCGTTAACACAAAAAACACCCTGCTGCCACCCTTAAGCTCTAATTGCTCTAGCAGACGACCCCTGACGGCAAAAAAGAGTGTGACGCTGACTCTCTATGCTGCAAAAGAAATCGGAATACAGTGTATACACATAGAAATAAAATAAAACTCTATAAAATTGTGGAATCTTATAAATACCAGGGAGTCTCACATTCAAACAGCATGTAGAGCAGGTGGCACAAAAACACTTTTTCAGTCTTGAGGACAGGAACATTTTTGTACAGTCAACCACCATGTCTGTGCTTGACTATGGATAGATCCTTTATTTCCATGCTGAAAGCTGGCTAAGAATCATTTTACTTCTCAAATTTAAAATTGGCTCACCAAACCAGATACTACTAAAATCCAAAACACATATTATTCTTCTTGCCTGTAGTGCTAATTATCAAGCTAGATTGTTTTGGTGTGAGTGTCCCAATGTTTCCAGTCATGATTATATCACCAGGTAACCTGGTCATATTATTGGAAAAAGAGGGTTTTGTTTTTCGGTCCTTTTAACTGTCTGGCGTACTTTCCCACTTCATTTTAAACTTTAAAATGTATTCAGTAAAGTCTATGATTGTGTCTGACGCTGAAGTGCTTTTCTATGTCTGGCTATATCTTTTGTATGTTATGCGTTATGTCTGTCTGGCTGTGTTTGTGTTTCTCTCTTGCAAAAGACAACTTGCCCGATTGAACATGATTAAATAAAATGTATACACAGTATAACTTGTTCTAATTGATAAGAAGTAATCAAAAACCTGTGCATGGGAAATTTATTAAAAAGAAGTAGTGGTGCAGCAAGTGATGCAATATGTCATATTGTTTTAGTGTGTCTGAACAGCAAATGATCTAACTCCAGTATTTAATAGTAGATATTCATTTTATTTCTAGGAATTCTACAGATGACCCCAACGTTCAGCGTGAGTGGGAGACAAGACCTCATTCATGGCAAAAAGCCAATGCCTGCTGCTGCACATTTGTGTCAAATGTGGAAGACGGAGCTCAGAGAGCTATCTCCCTTGAATGCTGGGTTAAAATCTGTTCTGAAGCACACAGAGTAACTTCCTTCAATCGCTGGAGAGAATTCAAAAAGAACATGGTAGCAAGATATTTTACAACACCACACATCACAGGAAGGTATAGTTCTTCAGCAACAAGTAGCTGCTGGAGGAATTGTGGAGAAACCAGACTCAAACTGTGTCCACACCTTTTGGTCCTGTGGGAAACGTATTAACGTATAAATACTGGGATGATATCTACTCAGCATTGGTCGATATTTTTAAAATCGAGATCCGTAAGGATTCCTTGTTTTCTTTGATGGGAGTCACCCCTGATGGCTTTTAAAGAAGGGATGATATATACCTTTTGCAAATCCTTCTTGCTGTAGCCATTAAAGGCATCACTGTAAATTGGCTGAAGCCCACTGTTCCAACATCACAGTGGTGGAAGGAGTGGGTGTGGGAGCTCTAGAGAATGGAGGACATAACCCACAACTTGAGGCTCCAGACGAGAAGAAGAGATGGACCCGTCTCACTAAAAATGTTCTAAAGGAAAGAGCAATCACCATTGACGCTTTCCTTAATGTGGCACAGCTTGTTTCTGCTTTTTAAAATGAAGAAAATGTAAACTCCCTTTTTCATTTATATTTTGCAGCTCTAAGTGTGAAGGCTGTGCAGCTCCGTCTTCATTTTATAAATGAAACTGTTAACGTCAGAGGGAACAAAGAGAGCAACTGATCCCCAGCAAAGCAGATTTTCCTCTGAGAGCTCACGATGCTAATCAGATGGAAAGCTGTGTCCTGGTGAAACCCCTTCACCTACATAACCCGATCATGGAACTTTAATCCTATAAAGAATTTTTACAGCTATGTTGAGACATCCATGTAATATACAAGGATAGCCTGGCTAACCATTGCTGTCTCTCCATTAAAGTGATGCCAAGTTTCTATGTGTATGTTCTCCTAACTGTATTATATGAATATTGCTAAATCAAATGAATAATCTCTCAACAACCTAAAATATGCCACCTAAATTGAGTTTTAAAAATACTTTGCTCAAGATATTAAAGCTAGACTATCTGTCCAATCTCAGCTTTCTTTCATACAACTATTTAGCAGCAACTCTGAGCAGAGTTTAACACCGCCCATGAAAATTCTGATTGATTTAAAGAAATGCCATTAAACCAAGGCACGTTTCCCCCCCCCCAATTGCTATGAGGAGTAGCCCGACCCTCCTTTAGAGCTCTTTGGAAGAGGGTCTGGCAAAGTGAGACTATGGAGGATGTATGTGAAGAGCGACCACTGTGGCCACAGGCGGTACTTACAGGGTAACGGAACGTTCATTTTGCTTTCAATTCTTAAGATTCTCTTGAGGCAGTTAGTTTAAAGACTTTATCATCAGGCGACCTGAGTGAACAGAATGGGACCACAAGCACGAAACAAAACACAACAAAAACATCCAACTCAAGGTCCACTTACTAACTCGGTTTTCATAGAGAAACCTACTTAGAAGCCAGAGCGTTCAGCTATCAGGCTCCTCTCCTGTGGAACCAGGTTCCAGTTTGGGTTCAGGAGGCAGACACCGTCTCCACATTTAAGAGTAGGCTTAAGACTTTCCTTTTTGATAAAGCTTATAGTTAGGACATAGAACCCGGCCCACCTGCTTCCGTCATAGTGTGTCAGATCTATCTATCATATAACAATAATATACCCTACCCTAAACAGGGTTGTATCCCATCCCCCACTCTGACTTCCTGACCCTAACCCCAACTGTTTCTCCCCCTCCCTAACCAGGTTTGTGATCTCATCCCCCACTCTGACCTTCTTGACCTAACCCAACGGTTTCTCCCCCTACCCTAACCAGGGTTTGTATCCCATCCCCCAATTTGACCTCTTGACCCTAACCAACTGTTTCTCCCCCTACCCTAACCAGGGTTTGTATCTCATCCCCACTTTGACCTTCTTGACCCTAACCCCAACTGTTTCTCCCCTACCCTAACCAGGGTTTGTATCCTATCCCCCACTTTGACCCTCCTGACCTTCCTGACATCCTTTGACACACTGAGCTCCTCTCTCCTTATCTTCCTATCTTCCATTTATGTGCATCCATGTCCCAGAAATGCGTGTTACTAACCTAGCTCTGGGGAGTCCTTCCCCGGAGTCCTTTTGTTCTTTTTTCCCCAGCATGTTCCCTCAGATCAGAGAGGCTCCAAAATCATGGTAGCATCTGTCGCCATGGTCCCGCTACACGTTCTGCGGTGCCATGTTCATCTGCTACACTCTGC
>NC_045748.1:844425-855770 GCF_008692095.1 Etheostoma spectabile | reverse complement strand
AAAAATTATGCCTTGGTTGCAGAATTAAGCCATAGAGACAGTCCCACAATGGCAGAGCAGGGCTTGTTACATCTGTCACCATTCTAGCCACTGGGGGACATAGGCAACATGGGGGAACTCATATATGTTAAAAAACCTCATGAAGTGCACTTTTCACTAAAGTATTTTCTCACTGTAGTTTTATACTGTGGTGTGTGTTGTGATAAGTAAATAAGTATGTTGAAAAATTCAATAAAAAGATTTAAAAAATATATTAAACACCGTTCTCCCTTAATAGATACAGTACCCTGACTCCAGAAGGCACCCATTCGTAGTCTTGTGTTTTCCCTAACTTTGTCCAGGACACCAAGCTACTCCCCAGCTTTAAAGCCGTGTTTTAAGACCCACTAGTCTCATATGCCAGACCTTCCTCCACAGCGCTGCGGAGGCCTCTGCAAAGAAAGACTCGGGAAGGAACTTGTTTTGGTGGAACGTGGACATTTAAGTCACGCAACAGAAAACTCAGAAATCCACCGGAAGTTATATTCCCGAACAAAGAAAGCAAAAAGTAAGGACATATGGCAGAAAAGACGGGTATCAGGGGAATTTCAAGCGTCCACCTGACCAAACCCGGAAGTGTAACGTAGTGGATATAGACTAGGTACCACCCAACCACCCTAAACCTCCTCCATAGCACATCTCTGTCTTATACAGAGGCAGTCAATATTAGAATACATGCAAAGAACAGTACATTGCTCTTCGTAGCTATATGTACAAATGTTCATAGGAACAGCCTTTGTTTTTTGTGTTTTGGTTGAGCTCCAGCACACTGGAGGCTAAAAAGCAACGTGAAACCATGAAATCTTGTTTTCCTGGCCTCCAATAGCAACTTCTCCCGCTGTGGTGATGTAGAAGTGTACTCCAGGGTGAATCAGTACACTGTGACATTCTGTTGGTTGTGGGACAGGTCCTAAGGAGTAGATTTTATGACCTCACCCCAACCATGCCCATCACACTGCTGTTTCAGGGTAAAACAGGCTTAAAGCTTTCACTCAGAGAGGGCTGGTGTTATAATACTCTTAAAGTTCATATTGTAACTTCAATTCAACAATCTGGTGTAATAACTGTAGTAAAAATATGATTTCAATTTCAGAGTTTGGTTTGGTTTTATTCTGTCATAAAAATACATAAATAATTGTAATTATATACACATAAACGAGTGAGTATGGATACCATGTACTGTATTGTATGTACTGTATATGCAATACAAATACCAGGTAGAAAAAAGAGCCAAAAGAATGAAACGTGTCACTGTCACTTCCACTTACAGACCACAGGGTGAGCACGGCAAACTAGCTGTTCTCACCAAGCCACATATGGCAGTTAACTCACCTGTTTGAGCAAACCCGCGTCCTGTCCTCTCCGGGAGACGTGGATCGACTGGGACCGGCTGACTTGGTGTGACAATGCTCCCTGCTGCCGTAACGGTCACAGGAGTAGTAGCGCTGCTTCTCTCCTGCTGAAGAGTGGTGCCTCCTCTCATGCGGCCGGCTGCGGTCCCGCTCCCTAGCTCGTTCTCTGGACAAACCTTCATGAAGAGTCGGTGAACGAATCTGGAGGATGGCAACATCAAATTAAAGAGAAGACGCAGGCGGAAAAACCTGTTTGTGGTTTACACTTTTATCTATCTATCGTTATGTTGAAGAAGAAAAAAAGATGTGCAGTCAGCACAGTTTGAGATTAAAGTCGCTGAGGAGAACATAGTAGACATAGTAGTATGGAGCAATGTTTTTGTTTGTGTCAATGACGATGCAGGTTTCATTAAATGTCATTCATTCAAATGAGATGTTTTTTAAACATGGAGCCTAACTGTTCAAAAGGTATACAATGTCCGGTCTAAATTCTGGTCATGGTGTAGGGTAGGGTCTGTCAAGCATTGGGGGTAGAAAATATTGTTTATTTGTTGTAAAATTAGACATTCCTGGTGAAAATTAGTGACCTAACATAGGTGCTTTCAACTATCTCTCTTGTCCTACACATAAGGGCTTCAACTGTAGAAAAAACCTTAGGCAAAAACTGTGTTTTCAATTCATACTTAGATTTTTACATGCAACACCACGTAAGCATGTAAAAAGAATAGATAAGAATCTTCACTTGGACAAAGTGCAAGTATCTGACCTTGTGTTGGATGCCTCAGGTTCATGCATTACATGCATGCAATATTCAATGCAGTGCCAAATGTAATGAAAGACACAACTGTCCCAACTTTAGTGAAAATATGTGGGGCATTACAGTTTTAATGATTTAGCGTTGGTGGGATAAAGAAATTTTAAATGATTTCATTTGAATTGAAGAGAGAGAACTTAAAACCCACTGCTGAGGTCAAAGTGAGGCCCAGGTTGACTTCATGTTGTGTCTTAATTCAGCTTGCTCATGATCTTGTAGGGAAAGTGAACACTAAGATCTCAGTAAGTTAATTACGTGTTATTATCTACAAATGTGTTTTTGCACTGTGAATATTATTCCATGATATATCATACACTTCTAATTAAAAGAAAATGGCTCATCTTGGGGTGTGGTGTGTGTGGTGTGTGTGCATGAATGCGTAAGTGCATATGTGCACGTTCTATCTAGACCCGGGTGTATGGCATAAAGCAAAGCACTGTGGTGAAATGACTCTCCTCAGTGCTGGAATAACTCCAGTTTTCAGATTAAAAACGTGATGACAGAAACCAGAAGCCTATTCATCTCGATGTGTCAGATCTGCCTCCAGAATGACAGGCTTTGAGGAGTGAAACACTCTTTCACTCTCTGCCGTTTCTCTCAGTTTAATAGATGTAGAGGGGCGTTGGATGTTCTGCTATCTGACCAAGAGGTACCCATAAATCCTGTGCTGGACCTGTCCACTGTGCCTTTTATCTCAGCAATAATGCCAGCTGCTGCCCCAGCGTTACCCACCCGTTAACAAAAAACACCCTGCTGCCACCCTAAGCTCTAATTGCCTTAGCAGACGACCCCTGACGGCAAAAAGAGTGTGACGCTGACTCTCTATGCTGCAAAGAAATCGGAATACAGTGTATACACATAGAAATAAAATAAAACTCTATAAAATTGTGGATATATAATACCAGGGAGTCTCACATTCAAACAGCATGTAGAGCAGGTGGCACAAAACACTTTTTCAGTCTTGAGGACAGGAACATTTTGTACAGTCAACCACCATGTCTGTGCTTGACTATGGATAGATCCTTTATTTCCATGCTGAAAGTGGCTAGAATCATTTACTTCTCAAATTTAAAATGGCTCACCAAACCAGATACTACTAAAATCCAAAACACTATTTTCTTCTTGCCTGTAGTGCTAATTATCAAGCGATTGTTTGGTGTGAGTGTCCCAATGTTTCCAGTCATGATTATATCACCAGGTAACCTGGTCATATTATGGAAAAAGAGGGTTTGTTTTTCGGTCCTTTTAACTGTCTGGCGTACTTTCCACTTCATTTTAAACTTTAAAATGTATTCAGTAAAGTCTATGATTGTGTCTGACGCTGAAGTGCTTTCTATGTCTGGCTAATCTTTTGTATGTTTGCGTTATGTCTGTCTGGCTGTGTTTGTGTTTCTCTCTTGCAAAAGACAACTTGCCCGATTGAACATGATTAATAAAATGTATACACAGTATAACTTGTTCTAATTGGAAGAAGTAATCAAAAACCTGGCATGGGAAATTTATTAAAAAGAAGTAGTGGTGCAGCAAGTGATGCAATATGTCATATTGTTTTAGTTTGTCTGAACAGCAAATGATTAACTCCAGTATTTAATAGATAATTTCATTTTTTTTCTAGGAATTCTACAGAACCCCAACGTCGCGTGAGTGGGAGACAAGACCTCATCATGGCAAAAAGCCAATGCCTGCTGCTGCACATTTGTGTCAAATGGTGGAAGACGGAGCTCAGAGAGCTATTCCCTTGAATGCTGGGTGTAAAATCTGTTCTGAAGCACACAGAGTAACTTCCTTCAATCGCTGGAGAGAATTCAAAAAGAACATGGTAGCAAAGTATTTTACAACACACAACATCACAGGAAGGTATAGTTCTTCAGCAACAAGTAGCTGCTGGAGGAATTGTGGAGAAACAGACTCAAACTGTGTCCACACCTTTTGGTCCTGTGGGAAACGTATTAAAGTATAATACGGGATGATATCTACTCAGCTTGGTCGATATTTTAAAATCGAGATCCGTAAGGATTCCTTGTTTTCTTTGATGGGAGTCACCCCTGATGGCTTTTAAGAAGGGATGATATATACCTTTTGCAAATCCTTCTTGCTGTAGCCATAAAGGCATCACTGTAATGGCTGAAGCCCACTGTTCCAACATCACAGTGGTGGAAGGATGGGTGTGGAGCTCTAGAGAATGGAGGACAAACCACAATTGAGGCTCCAGACGAGAAGAAGAGATGGACCCGTCCCTACAAAAATTTCTAAAGGAAAGAGCAATCACCATGGCGCTTTCCTATGGGCACAGCTTGTTTCTGCTTTTTAAAATGAAGAAAATGTAAACTCCCTTTTTCATTTATATTTTGCAGCTCTAAGTGTGAAGGCTGTGCAGCCCGTCTTCATTTTATAAATGAAACTGTTACGTCAGAGGGAACAAAGAGAGCAATGATCCCCAGCAAAGCAGATTTCCTCTGAGAGCTCACGATGCTAATCAGATGGAAAGCTGTGTGGTGAACCCCTTCCCCTACATAACCCGACATGGAAACTTTAATCCTATAAAGAATTTTTACAGCTATGTGAGACATCCATGTAATATACAGGATAGCCTGGCTAACCATTGCGTCTCTCCATTAAAGTGATGCCAAGTTTCTATGTGTATGTTCTCCTAACTGTTTATAGAATATTGCTAAAAAATGAATAATCTCTCAACAACCTAAAATATGCCACCTAAATTGATTTTAAAAATACTTTGCTCAAGATATTAAAGCTAGACATCTGTCCAATCTCAGCTTTCTTTCATACAACTATTTAGCAGCAACTCTGAGCAGAGTTTAACACCGCCCATGAAAATTCTGATTGATTTAAAGAAATGCCATTAAAACCAAGGCACGTTTCCCCCCCAATTGCTATGAGGAGTAGCCCGACCCTCCTTTAGAGTCTTTTGGAAGAGGGTCTGGCAAAGTGAGACTATGGAGGATGTATGTGAAGGCGACCACTGTGGCCACAGGCGGTACTTACAGGGTAACGGAACGTTCATTTTGCTTTCAATTCTTAGATTCTCTTGAGGCAGTTAGTTTAAAGAATTTATCATCAGGCGACCTGAGTGAACAGAATGGGACCACAAGCACGAAACAAAACACAACAAAAACATCCAACTCAAGGTCCATTACTAACTCGGTTTTCATAGAGAAAACTACTTAGAAGCCAGAGCGTTCAGCTATCAGGCTCTCTCCGTGGAACAGGTTCCAGTTTGGGTTCAGGAGGCAGACACCGTCTCCACATTTAAGAGTAGGCTTAAGACTTCCTTTTGATAAAGCTATAGTTGGACATAGAACCCGGCCCACCTGCTTCCGTCATAGTGTCAGATCTATCTATCATATAACAATAATATACCCTACCCTAAACAGGGTTGTATCCCATCCCCCACTCTGACTTCCTGACCCTAACCCCAACTGTTTCTCCCCCTCCCTAACCAGGTTTGTATCTCATCCCCCACTCTGACCTTCTTGACCTAACCCAACGGTTTCTCCCCCTACCCTAACCAGGGTTTGTATCCCATCCCCAATTTGACCTTCTTGACCCTAACCAACTGTTTCTCCCCCTACCCTAACCAGGGTTTGTATCTCATCCCCCACTTTGACCTTCTTGACCCTAACCCAACTGTTTCTTCCCCTACCCTAACCAGGGTTTGTATCCTATCCCCACTTTGACCCTCCTGACCTTCCTGACATCCTTTGACACACTGAGCTCCTCTCTCCTTATCTTCCTATCTTTCCATTTATGTGCATCCATGTCCCAGAAATGCGTTTACTAACCTAGCTCTGGGGAGTCCTTCCCCGGAGTCCTTTTGTTCTTTTTTCCCCAGCATGTTCCCTCAGATCAGAGAGGCTCCAAAATCATGGTAGCATCTGTCGCCATTGGCGCTACACGTTCTGCGCTGCCAGTTCATCTGCTACACTCTGCGGTGCCCAGCTACTCCTGCTACGTCCTGCTGTGCCTGTATGCCGACAATGCCCTGCATGCATGAACTACTACAAAGAACTGCTACAAAACTACTATTTTTCTATTTTTGTTATTTTCCACTACCCCCAACCGGTCGTCAGACACCGCTACCAAGAGCCTGGGTCTGTCCGAGGTTTCGAAAAGGAAGTTTTTCCTCGCCACTGTCGCACTGTTGCTTGCTGGAGGGAACTACTAGAACTGTTGGGTCCTTGTAAATTCTGAGTGTGGTCTAGACCTACTCTATCTGTAAAGTGTCTCGAGATCTCGAGATAACTCTTGTTATGAATTGATACTATAAATTAAATTGAAATTGAATTAAATTAGAGGTCAATGAAAGCCCACCAAAAAGCTAGTGGGTGTGCGTATAGTCCGGAATTTTTCTATGTCCAAACTAAAGTTTTTCAAGGTCAAGAATTTCCTTTCCTGCTCAACCAACTCTGGTTTTACTTCTTGTTTGACTTTTGTGATGAAACAACTGAAATGTGACAGTGTATTGAATTGAGTAAGGGTTCTTTTTTGGTTGGCTGACCTAGCATTTTTCTGTTAGCCTCTGTGTCAGCACCCATGTCTAACTTTTCATCTCTGATTTTGCGACTCTGTTACTTAACAGAATTATGATTGAAATCCTCTGAAAATCCATTGTATCAATTCAAAATCTTTTTGTCTCACCAACTGTGCTGGATGGTTGTACTGATGCAGCTCTATCCAGTGAAGTCTGCTTCTTGTCTTTTTCCTTGTCCCTGCGTCTATGGCAGCGGTGGTGGTGGTGATGGTGGTGGGCTCTATCCTGGCCCTGGACTTGCTCCGGCCCCGTTGAGGACTGGGCCAAGCCGGGCCGTTCCAGGTCATACTCCCTCAGCTGTGGTGTCAGCGAGGATGCTGAGCGCTTGATGGGACTGAGGTCTACAATAGGCTGAGAGAAAAGTGGAGACGCGTGAAGTGAAAGTAGAGTAGAGGGGCGGCTGTGGTTTTTACCCAGACCACTTCTACTGGATCACCAAAATATCCACGATACACAAACGAAACAACCAATGGACTGCCATGTTTTGTCGTACGACCGAAGTTCTACCCGTTCTTCTCCAGAAATAGATGCAAGAAGAGTTTGAGAAGAATGAACACAAATCTGTGACCGAACTTGAATACGTACCTATTACAAAACTTTTAAGCTAGCAGGAGTCTCTGCTAGCGAACAAAGAAGAGGTGGGGTGTTGACAGTGGCCTTCTGGCATTTTTGGGCTTTTTCAACACTCCAACCTTAGAAACAAGTGTAATCAAGTGGCTAACACTCGCCAATCAACACATTGTGTTTTACTTAAAGGACTACTCCACTAAATTAAATGTTTAAGTATTAGGAAACGCTCACTTCCTGTTGGCTCATTTCATTGTCCCTAATGTTAGGCCTGATTGCTATCAGAGGGAATGTCCACACACCAGTTACTTGGGCATCATGAAATTCATTATGGGAACAATGTTTAAAATACAGACTTGCTGCATGGTGATTTTATAAAGGAGACTACCGTTTTCATCAGAATAATTGCTGCAATGTAGCTTCTGACCACCAGTGGCAGCACTAAGCCTACTGCTGCTGCACAGCACTGCAGTCGGTTAGGGAGGGGAAAAAAAACTGCCATGTTTGATTTTAGATGGTTTGTATCGACTTAATGGAAGTAATGTCTTTCCTGTATGGGTCAGTTGTGTTTTTCAGTAATATACACAGTTGACGTTGTTGTTTTTTTGTCATGTTTACGCCAGTGTCCCAGCTGATTTCTGCAAAAGGAGATCTAAACTGCTGTTTGATACTCAAAACATTAAACCTGCAAAACCAATCTTTTTGGCCACTTGGGGGCAGTGGGAATAAATTGGCTTTGACATATCATCAACATCATCTTTTAAGCTGATATAACAAACTTTTAAAAACGTTTGCAAAGAGTTGATTATTTCAAATCCAGCAATTCGTGATTTTTGGTCTCTACCAGGGTAACATGTGGCTCTTTAGCTGCTAAATGCTCCACAATGTACACCAGCTAGTCTCTAACTCTATCTGTCTGCTATGTGGTGCTGAGCAGGTGGTGTACTAACAGTTTTCAGCTGTTCTGCTGAAAACTGTTACCTGCTGCTGCCACAATGTAGCTATGAGAGCGCTGAGAGTGAACCAAAACAGTGAAGTTGTGGGTTAGTCAACTTAACAACGCAACCTTTCACGTGGTGCGTAGAGCCGAGCGGCAGATTCAGGCAATAATTCTCTGTACAGTAGGTGCAATAAAACAAACCCCTTTACCTTTGTCACATTGTTTTAACATTGTGATGTGATAAAATATGAATATATAATATATATAATATAAAGTATTCCGTGGTGTGTTCCTTTAACTTTACATTCACCAATCTCTCTCCAGGAATTAATAGTTAAACTAATGCTTTGAGGACATTGAAACTCACCCCACCTCATTCTTATTGTCCTGACCGGTACAGCTACCAGGCAACAAACTGATGTGACAGGGAACTGGAACAGCAGCTACATTAGCACCCCACCTGCTGGTTACTGCCCTAGATTTTGTTTGATGATTTTAATAAATTGTTTTTTAGTCATTTTAGTTCCCTAATATATCAATATGTATCTAGATTGTGTAGCCTCTAGTGCTAAAATGTATTTAGGCATGGTATCATAGGGACCTTAATAGCCATGAGATGACACACAACATATTCTTGAACTACTATTTTGATTAATTGCTCTTTCACTGACAATTGTAGGGTGGTGGTGCTGTTCCTCTTCTTCCAACCACACAGCCTATCCTGTAGCTACAGTCAGGGACAACAATATCACAACACTGTGGAAAATATCTGTATTGCCATTTAATCTAGTATGCAGTCTTAAATCTTACTTTTTTGATAAATGACATAATATGCCATTAAAAAGACATTTTAAATGATTAAAATTGTCTGAAAGTAAGTGCCAGTAAAAGGTTTGAGAGATAAATCAGACTTCCTCCGTCCACTTTTGTTTTCATGTGTAAAAAATAAGCTTTTAAGACTGAAAGTAACATTAAATGACAGATAAGGTCGGACAGGTTTTAGTGGTGTAGTTACAAGAAGATAGTTATTTCAAAGCAAGAAAGCAGCAGTGCTGTCCCTGTCTTGTTTCACAATCATACACAGACACATAAAAACACTACTACACTACTACAATACTACATAATGAAACTCATACAGCACACACAACCACATGTTACCAAAGTGTCGTACTGTGCTGCTGTAGTTAATGACTGAAAAGCAGGACATAGTGCTTGACATACCCCGGATACACATACAAATACTTTTCCAGGGATCTAAGTATTTTATGTAAATGTAAATGTGTGTTGCATGTGATGTATCTATCTATCAGCACTTTCATGGAATGACCAGTAAAGTATACTGTATATGTAGGATGGTCACTTTCTCCATGATGGCAAGAGGGTGTGAACTCTGCACTGAGATGAGAGGAGCACATGGAGGCAAACACAGACATGAGAGAAGAAGAAAAAGAGGGATAGGACAAGAGGAGGAGAGAAGAAAAAGAAGAAGAAGAGAAAAAGAGAGGTGGCAACATGTGGTACATACTGCCAGGTGGGTCCCAGGGGCGTGGCGAGGGTGGCTCCGCTATCAGACAGCACATACAAGAGGGAGGTGGGCAAAACATTAGCAGTGGGCATCAAAATTAGGAGAAAGGGAAGACAGAAGAGGAGAGAAGAAACTTAGGAAGAATAAGATGGGCGATATTCAGTATTTTCTTCTTCTCCATGAACCAGCCAAAACCAACAGTGACAATCCTACCAAGATGTATGTGTGTATCCAAAGCCTGATACATTGGCACCCGCCGCAGAGTCCACGTCACCCCTTTCTTCCAAAACCTCCACTGGCTCCCGTTTCTAAAGTCTACTCACCACCATCACTCACCAACAACTTGCTAGCTAGCTTTTTGTGTAATATTGTTCAATTAAAAACACATCAATGAGACACACTATTGCACTGGGTGACATGCGCCGTTAATTACCATAAACACACACATACACTGCTGCTGCTGGAAATACTCACTACAAGAGCACCAAATGTGTATTCATCTGCAGTTTCAAAATAGACCCCAACGAATGCACTATTTACTTCTATTTGAGTAACATTTGCTAAAAACTACAGTGCCCAGATGTTTTATAAAATATTTAGCATTAATTAGAAATAAAATTAAATATTTGTAAGCTTTGTTGGTTTTGGTCTTTTCATGGAAAGTGTTGCCAATGACAGAAGTATAGAATAACACCAGCCTTATCTTTTAAAGAGTGAGAGATCAAAATGCAACATAAATGTAAGGAAAGCACATGTTAAGTGTTGTTGGAGAGTGCACGGTGACAGATTTAGACAGAAAGACAGACAGACAAAAACAGAGAGGTGAGACAAACCAGGAAACAGAGAAGTGATGGACAGAAAAATCATCTTGACATGACATCCATATGCAGCAGACGAGAGCAGCTACTGTAACTCACAGAATGACAGTAAAAAAGATTAAAACTAAAATTAAACAGATAGTGAAAATTATGAAAATTAATGGATTACTGCAGTCAAGCAAAATTCAGAGGTTAGATTAAAGGGTAAATACCATTTTTTTCAACCCATTTCCTCAATCAGTTGTGTCTAATAGACTGATGTGACCAAAAATCTTTCAATTTGGTTCAATATTGAGCGAGATCGCAATGACAGGCCAGTGCAAACCGAGCTACAATGTAACATATTGGGGCAATTGTTGAGCCTTGCTTTTTGTCCTATAAAAGGGATTTTCTTTGCTACTGACAGGCTCAGATTGATACTAAAAGTGTCTATAGAATTTATAGGCTCCTGTTATCTAAACGTGCCATTTTCAATGCTATGGCTCAATATTTAAATGATTTAAACAGTGTGGATGAGGTTGTTATAATTGGATGGCCGCCCGTATTCACGTGAGCCAGAGTCTAGTCTATGGATGAAGGATACGAATGAAAAGCGGCGGAGGGGAGCGCGAGAGAGAGAGAGCGAGAGAGCAAGCGAGCGAGCGAGAGAGAGAGAGAGAGAGACTACAGCTGCTCAGGGTTTCGTGCTGTCAATAGGCTAGATATTACATCCATGGTTTTGTGTTATCTGAAAGATTTTTA
>NC_045748.1:844250-844415 GCF_008692095.1 Etheostoma spectabile | reverse complement strand
AACAACAATGATCCATAGTCTTTTTTTTCTCATGTCTCTATCACAGCCCTGTTAATTAGAGGGGGAATTCCTCTGATGATGTGGTAACACAGCTTTGTATCCGGGGTGTATCACTGGACACATCCAAACCACAGATATCTGGCAGCAACAGGTCCCACTCCTGAC
>NC_045748.1:834591-844240 GCF_008692095.1 Etheostoma spectabile | reverse complement strand
CATATTATTTGGGCATATAGGGGCACAGCACCCACAGGAGCACTACCAATATCCCGAGCCTCGCAGCCCTTGCTTAATACTGGACCAAATTCAAAGATTTTCGGTCACATCAGTCTATTAGACACACATGTATGGGGAAACTGTTTGAAAAAAATGGGAGTTACCCTTTAAATGCTATTGTAGGCGAGTGTGAATTCTGTATAAATATAAAAAAAAATAATGTTAACAATTGTATAGTAGAGGTAAACTAATTACATTTACAAAATAGCATCCTCTGGTTTTTTAAGAAATACAACTTACAATTGCTCTTATATATACACATGAACAGGTTAGCATGGTGAAGGTCAATACTTACTATAACACATACACTATCTAAATTCCACCTAGTATCTATTTAATAATAATGCTAAATGAAAAACAGACTAAATAAATTGTATCATCTGAACTGTCTGACCTGGACAATTAATTATCAGAAAGCGTAGAGAAGAACTGTGGATCTCTATTTTCAAACATTTTAGTACCACCTGTTCATTTTGTTTCCTTTTTTAATTACACAGAATTCCTTTTTGCACTTTTTAAACGCCCATGGCATGAAAATGTCACTTCATGAGTTTTTTTTTAAACATTAATATGAGTTCCCCCAGCCTGCCTATGGTCCCCCAGTGGCTGGAAATGGTGATAGGTGTAAACCAAGTCCTGGGTATCCTGCTCTGCCTTTGAGAAAAAGAAAGTTCAGATGGGCTGGTCTGGAATCTTGCCCCTTATGAGATCATAAGGAGCAAGGTTACCGCTCCTTTCTCTGCTTTGCCCGCCCAGAGAAAAAGCTACAGACTCAGAAATGGCACGTCCTAAGGAAAACTCATTAGTGGCTGTAATTCTGCATCAAGGCTGAATTTTGGAAAAGAGACTACAGTATTAGGGGACCCCTAAGGTCTATATAAAAGACTTCAGATACAGTATTAGGGGACCACTAAGGTCTATATAAAAGACACTTCAGATATGGTATTAGGGGACCCCTAAGGTATATATAAAAGAGACTTCAGATACAGTATTAGGGGACCACTAAGGCCTATATAAAAGATACTTCAGATACAGTATTAGGGGACCACTAAGGTCTATATAAAAGAGACTTCAGATACGGTATTAGGGGACCACTAAGGTCTATATAAAAGATACTTCAGATACAGTATTAGGGGACCACTAAGGTCTATATAAAGGATACTTCAGATACAGTATTAGGGGACCACTAAGGTCTACATAAAAGCATCCAAAGAGCACTATGTCATAATGTAATTTCATTTAATAACTGTATTAGTCTATCAATAAGAATAAGTGTGCAGGTATGCTCTATGCAGTGCACTTTGCTGAGTCCATCTCTGTCCTCAATTTCCTCCTCTGTAATAAATGTAAAATTGCCAGACTGGAGAGGTTGGGGTCAGCAGGATGAACTGATGTGGACTGACAGAGTGGCTCTGTTAGCTCACGGCTGCTTTCACTAACCACCTATCCTTCAGCATTGCACCAGCCTTTTTTCAGCCCTTATCCAGTCCTACCTCAGCCACCTGTTCACTGCCAAACACAGATATTTTATTTTATTTGTATTTCCTGTTTTACATCGCAGAAGACATTGTTGAAAAATCTAAGGTATCCACAGTGTCTGCATTTTCCAAATCTGATAATATCACAAGAATGCAGCTCCAACAGAGCAGCTGTTAATGAGCTAAAGAGATCTTTTCAGAGAGCAGTAAAACAGGAGGCACAGCATGATGAGCACTGAGGAGCTTACGTAGTACTCGGCATTGAGTCGAGGCAGTGAAGCCGCTCTGCAGTGGCCCTCCAGGATTGGATAGCCCTCTGTGTCTGAAATATTCTCCACCTGCTTCAGTTCAACAAATTCCTGCATTAAAAAGAGAAGTCGTGGAATGTATGACAAAGATGTTAAAATGTAAAATAACATGCAGATGATGGAGTTTTCTTGGTGTTGGTGTACCTGAGGTCTGGTGGCATATGGCACATCCTCTGACTGGCCTCTTTGGAGTTTCCTTCGGCCTTTGGGCCTCTGTTGCGCTGCCTGAGAAACATCTCCGGACTGGGAATGTTTTATGGTACTCTTCTTGTTTAGTCTGTGTATGAACACACAAGAGCTTTGATATTGGCAGCTAATCAGTGTTGTAGGATAAGATATACTGTAAACTGAGGAAATACCATTTTAGAGTTTTTCCTGATAGAACCATATGTCAGTGTCAACTGCTTGTCAATAAGGATATTTTCCCTTATTTTAAATTCTAAGGGCATTTGTCTAATGGTAATATTACAATATTATAATATAGAAAAGTAACACACACCAAGGCCTATTTTGAGGTGCTGGAAGAAAAAAGTGTCCACACTCTGGCTCCATAATGTATGCAGTTCTCTATTTTATTTAGATGACCTGAGGGCCAAAAAGTCATCTAAATAAAATAGAGAAATGCGTATGCGCCAGAGTGTACTGCAGTTTTTTCTTACTTTCAATATTAAAATATTGAACAGCTCCATCTAAGTTGTGATGGATTGTGTTTTGACTGTACATGACAGAGAAGGCAGTGTAACCCTTACATTGTGTCCCTGTTAACCGAGATGATGGTTGTGGTGGGCAGCAGCTCTGGCTTGGCTTCTGGCTCAGGCTGGGGTGGGAGGGGCTGTTTGGGGCTGCAGATCATTGGTTCTACTTCTGGTATTTGAGTGAGGGGCAGCATAGGACGGAACAACGCCCCAAGTTTACTCTGCAGGACAGATCAACAAAAATGTCATTACATTGACATAATACATTTTATATAGAATGTGAAATGAATTTTATTCTAAATGTTCTTAGATTGTTATGACAACCGAATGTTTAAAAGAATCCTACGCTAGAAATGATTGAAATGGGCCCCTGCTTAGCTCACCCGGTAGAGCAGGCGGCCATATATATTGAGGTTTACCCCTCAATGCAGCAGCCGCAGGTTTGACTCCAACCTGCAGCCCTTTACTACATGTCATTCCCCTTCTCTCCCCCCCTTTCAAGACTAAGCTGTCCTATCCAAACAAAGGCCCAAAAAATAATCATAAAAAATTATTAAAACATTTTGTTGCTGTGAGTTTTTTTCCTGCCTAAACCCCCTCTGAACTCATCACATGCACATTTTTTACAACACACTGTACCTGAGGTCCCCCTGTAGAATGCTGCTGCTGGAGTCTCTTAGCACAAGTCTGCTTATAGTAGTCAAAGATCATTAGAGCTGCATAGACTTTCCCCACAGTCAGCTCATTGTCTGGAGGAGGAGAAAGCGGAGTGAGACACTGTTCTGCCATGAGGCCAGTAGGTGGCACCAGATGAGCAACAAAACAGTGAATAGGAGGGTATGGATGGGATGTGCTGTCATTGTGGGTGAGAACCTTCTTTAACTGTCTATGGTGGGAACTGAGCTGCACTGTCATGTTCACTAGAAATAGGACACTATGCAGAGGACCACGCTGCAAACCATCAAAGTGTTGACTAAAAGTAAAAGTATTTTGAAAGAAAACACAACAATGCATACCAATGCACTAACATCAAGAAAACTGACATCTCTAGATTATTGTCTAGAAATCTAGAAAACATCCCACCACAATTGCTTTGAGATACTAAGACATTTAGGGATCAATAACAGAAATGTGAGAAGAATCTCCAGCGTACTAAGCAAACTTAATCGATTATTGCATCTTAAAAGTCTTGTTTTCTTAAACAAGTTCACAAAATCTGCCAGCAGTGTATGATTATTTAGTCAGCTAGTGTCCAACACAAATCAAGCTGTTTTAGGAAATATCTACAGTGGCTCGCATAAGTTTACACATCCATGCTAAAGTTGATCAAAAAGAAGAATCAAAAAACATCTTTTGGAAATTGATCTTAATGCCATAATTAAAAAAATGTAAGAAAATCCAACCTTATAAGGACACCAATTTTCTTTGTGAATAAATATTCTTCCTTAAAATACAGGGGGCATGAGTATACACACCCCTATGTTAAATTACCATAGAAACAGGCAGATTTTTTATTTTTAAAGGCCAGTTATTTTATGGATGGAAGATACTATGCATCCTGATAAAGCTCCCTTGGCCTTTGGAATTAAAATAACCCCCCACCATCACATACGCTTCACCATACATAGAGATTGGCATGGTGTTATTTCAGTTTGCTTAACAGCTGGTTTGATTTGAATTGAGAGATGGAAAGTTCATCATGCCTATCTCTATGTATGGTGCAGGGTATGTGATGATTCTCAATAAAAAAATTTTAATTAAGGCATTAAGGCAAGATCTATTTCCAAATTATAATTTTTATTATAATAAATAATAAATATTTTTTAGCAGGGGTGTGTAAACTTATGCAAGCCACTGTATTTATATCTGAGTTTCTGTATCTTAAAGGGGTGATAGAATGCAAAACCGATTTTACCCTGTCATATGTGAATACCGACAGTTTGGTGGGTAAATAGGACATACAAAGAAGCTTTAAATCCCATTGACATGCCTTTCCTCTGAAAATCCCACATTTTGAATCTGCCGCTGAAAACGGGCGAATCTCAACAAAGCCAAAAGATGACGTCAGGATCTCAGAACCATTAGCTTTGTCACGCCCATTACCGATAAGGAGAACGGTCCAGCCCCACATCTCACACCAGGCCACTGACCTGAGACCAGCTCCTAATGGAGCTAGCGTTAGTCAGTTAGATGTCCGACTGAGAACGCTGCTTGTGTACTCTGAGGATTTACTAAGAAAAGTTTGGAATATTTCCCAGGATAATGACAATGACCAGGGTCGTAAATGCAGAGTTCCAGGCTGTACAAGGAACGGTGACACTTCTCATAGCCTCCCAAGGAAGCAACCACTTGACGGGCTCGGTGTGTTTATAAGGAGATCCCAGGGAACGTTTTCACCAAAGACAGTTTTCAAAACTTTGGACATTTAAAGCAGGATTTGCTAAGCTGTGTTGCTGTTCCGACTGTCTGGTCATCCAACACAAGCGTAAGTAGGATTTGTCATTAACAGTAACATTGGCAATGCTAAGGTATCCTGTAGTAGATAGGCTGAATGTGTTGATAACTGTAATGGCAAAGGGGTAACGTTTCATTTCCTAACTGTTCCATTCGAATAAATACCCCGTGTTGTCATGTAGCTCCATCTATAGTTCACCATGCATGTTTGTCCACTTTGTCAGGTTCATTTTATTGTATTTCAGCAAGAAAGCTAATGCAGCTGAGTAGATCATGATCGTTTGGTTGCTAGCTAGCGCTAAGCTGTAACGTTACTCAGCTAGCTAGCTAGCTCTGTACCGTTTGCTTCGACAACAGAACTGGAAACGTTATCATTTCATATGATATCTAGTCAATCTCGTGAAACAGTGTGTATATAGACTGCAATGTATTGATTTGCAGTTTTTTTTATTTCAGAGCAACGCTATGTCACAAGGACAAGACGCGAAAGATGCAGCTTGCCAAACAGATGCTCCGAGTGTGTCATCTCGGGGGACACAACTGTCTCATAAGACATCAAGACCGCACATATCATACAAGGTAACCTTTCTAATTATTCTTACAAACCAGACGTCTTATAGTGTTTGTGTAACATTGTGACTGGGTAGCATTTAGCAGAGCAGTGTTATCTAATGTTATCATGATGAGTGAGTGATTTTATCGATATGTGAGCCATTACCAACACATGGTGATTATTTAAAGTAGGAATAGAACTATTCATCTGGATTATCACTGATTGGTTTATTTTTTCCTGCATTCCTTTGTGGGGGGGGGGGGCTGGTGAAAATAATTTGGACAATAGGCAGGAATGTGTTTGTATACACAGGTATGACTGAATGCTAGTTGTGTGTTGACGATGCCTTTTGCAGGTATGTACAGCCCTATGAACTTGTATTCAACAAAAACAGTCTTTAGAAAAGGCAAATGTGAATGGGGGACAAATTGTCTGCAGAAACTGGTTTGTTCAGTGAGGAGTGAGACACAAACATGGTCTAGAGACACAAGCCTAATGGCCGGCCATATAAATGTAAATCATTTCAGATAAGATGCCCCACTGTAAGACCTTGTAACAACACTGGTTAGAGTCCAGCTTTGGCACAGCTTAGAGGTTAGCAACTGCTTTTGCTATGAGTCAACTGGAGTATTTTGCTTGGTGTGTGTAAAGGTAATACAGTTATGTTACAATATTTATGTTTTTGTTTGATTGTATCTTGCAGCCACAACGGAAGACAGCCAAGGGGAAACTAATGTACAGACGTCTGTTCCCAAAGGCCAACAGGGGAGGTTACACCGTCAAAGAAGTGAAGACAGAGACAAAAGTTTGTAAGTTTAAATATTTTTTTTATTACAAACAAAAAATACTAAATTGCATCTTATCGGCACTCAAAATAACTTTTCACACACTGCAAACAACAAATCTGAATGTGCAATGATATAGGTGCTAAAATGACTTTTCACACACAACAGGCTATGTCTTAGACCTGATGCGAATGGTGTTTGAGGAGATCATCCACGACCCCCTTCCTTATCTGGAAGCAGTCCTGTGCCCCAGGACCTGTGTGCTCAGCTCGACAGGCACCCAACCCGACATACTGCCCTGAAACATCCAGAAACTCCCTCCACGCTGCACGACACAAGAGGGGTCACGGCACGGACACTTCTACCAAGAAAACCCAGCACCAGCTCACAAAAGTCCTATAGGCCCTGGGTCTGCATGGCCTGCAAAGAGAACAGGGTGTAGTGGACAATCACATTTTTTAGATTTAAGAGTAATGATGATTGTTTTGAAACAAAATAAAGTAATTTTGTTGTCTTGATAATACTGTGTTTTTGTAATAATGCTGAATCAATAATCAATGCGTATTGTTATAAACATTTTATTTAGATACTTGAACTGCTAACAGTGGTATCAAATTGGCTTCACTTTCCATCCATCTGATTCTCAACTGGCCATGGTCAACTCTGAAATATTCATTGCATTTTGCAAAGAATATATATTGAGGCACGGATGAAGGCCAGGATGGTGAGCCATACAGGTTATCTCCTCAGGATCTAGGTCTCTATTCTTCTGACCTGTAAAAACAAACATAATGAGCCTGTTGTTATTTCATAATGTTGAATGAGCAGAAAGATAAAGTAGCTTGAGTTAATGTATCTCTAGTTTTATTTAACTGAGGTATTATTGGCAACATATTTCTCTCTCCTGGGGCATTGTGCACAGTTTCCACAAGAACACCTGCCAAGGTAAGATACTACATTAGATACTACATGTAGAGGTAAATATCTCATAGTCAGATGATCTAATCTGCATGATAGTAGTTCCAAGATAACATTAGACGTAGCATACAAACTGAACAGAAAAAGGCTCCTGTCCAGCTAAATGGACGTCCTGTTGTAAGATAACATTACTTCTGGGTGGTAAAGAATGTACGAACTCATAATCACAATCAATCACTATTCAGCAGGAGAGTAACGGTAACAAATGTTACAATGTGACTAAGAGACTTTGTTGAGCAGCTCTATGAACGGCCACTAACTTTTCTGCCAACTGGACATCTGACTGAAATTGCGAGGGTACAAGTTGTAAAATTTGTCCATGTGCAAATTAATAAGTTATGTTGCTTACAATACTAAAAACAAGGCTAATACAAAGTTATTCTTAGGCTACAACACTGAAGTGGGAGTATTACACTAGTGTGACAACAACTATCATGTTGAAAAAGCAAGTAAATGCTAAATTACAAAACTTACCAGTCTCTGAAGAAGTCATTCAATTTACTGGCAGGTTGCTCCTCGATGTCAGATCTTCCTTGATTCAGGCAAACAGATACGGTAACCATGCTATCGCCACCTTGGATGTTTTAGTCATGTTTGTGTGCCGCAGCAAAGTCGTGCACACAACCAATCAGCGCGCAGCTTATTTAAATATTCATGAGCAGACCATATAAGGAGAAAAGCTCTCGTTAAGCCAGGTCAATTTAGCAGGGTGGTGTGAGGGCCAAAAGAACAGCTAAAACAACATTTTAGCCCAACAAATGTTACTACGATCAGGAGACCTCAAAGAACAGCGTGATATACTCTATACAACCATTCTATCACCCCTTTAAATAAGACAAAATGATGACGGTGAACTAGGATCAAGAAAAAAACAAACTTGAATCGAGACACTTCCTTAAAAACATGTTCATTTAGACTTTGAAAGTAAAGCTAACATTTTCTCATCACACTTTGGATTATTTGTTTAGGAAACTAATACTCAATAACAGACAAAAAACAGGTAGTTAGGGGGAAGATTATGCAGTGTACAGCCATATGAAGAAGAGAGAAAATGAACATGAATATTTTCAAAGATGAAGTTCTGAATATAAACAGGAAGAGGTGAAGAGCAAACATCTGGGAAGAGCAAACATCTGGGTTTCAGTAGAGCCCAGTAGAACCCAAACAGAACCGGGCTCACATTTAGGCGGCGTCACCAGCAGGTCGACAGTCTTCTGTGACAGGTTGGGCCAGACTCGGTTTATCTCCCTCTTCAGGTCAGCGTCACACAAATGCTGCGCCAGGACCCCTGAGGACAGGCCCACAAGCATGTCACATCAAATCTGCCGCACAGCGATCACAGCCATTTGCATAAACAACAGAGCCATACATCCGGCCGCAAGGGACTCTGGATTTTGTAGTTTTAGTCTCTCACCAGATGCCAGTTTGATCTCTAGGGCTGTGCGAATCAAGGCCATGAGCGTGGAGGTGAAATGCACCGTCTTGTCAGCCGCAATGGGCATGTTCATCTTCACCAATCGCTGAGAGGAATGGAAGTAAAGAGGAAGGGGCATGAATCAGGAACAAGCAACCAACAGCTGAAGAAAAGGAGAATGGATATGTAACTACAAGGATAGCTGCTTCAAACTTAACTTTTGTACAAAAACTCTGGTTCTCTGTCGGGTGAACAAATCTTGTAGATTGACCACCAAGAGTTTATGTCTTTCAAGTAATAAATAATGTTAAATATTTTTTAACGTACCAATAATATACTGTAAAACAACTGGTGAAAAACATCCACAGTTACATGTTAGGGCTGCAGCTAATGATTATTTTCATCAATCTGTCACTTATATCTCTGATGACACTCTTACAAACTCCAATTCCAAAGAAGTTGGGACGTTGTGTAAAATATAAATAAAAACGGATTACAAGGATTTGAAAATCCTGTCCAGCCTATATTCAATAGAATACACTACAAAGACAAGATATTCAAACTTTGCAATTATTCACTCATTTTGAATTTGATGCCTGACAGACGTTTAAAAAGCAGGGACAGGGGCAACAAAAGACTGGGAAAGTTGAGGAATGCTCAATAAACACCTGTGTGGAACATTCCTCAGGTGAACAGGTTAATTGGTCATAATTGGGTATAAAGGAGCATCCCCAAAAGAGTCAGTTGTTCACATGCAAGGATGGGGCAAGGTTCTCCACATTGATACCAACTGCATGAGAATATAGTCCAACAGTTAAAGAACAACGTTTCTCAACGTATAATTGCAAGGAATTTAGAGATTTCATCATCTACAGTCCATAAGATTATAAAAAGATTCAGAGAATCTGGATAAACCTCTGCACG
>NC_045748.1:830671-834581 GCF_008692095.1 Etheostoma spectabile | reverse complement strand
GGCTGAAAACCAACATGGAATTCCTGTGACCTTCGATCCCCTGCATTAAAAACATCATTATGTAGAGGATATTACCACATGGACTCAGGAACACTTCAGAAAACCCCTATCAGTTAACACAGTTAGTTACTACATCTACAAGTGTCAGTTAAAACTCTACCATGCAGAGCAAAAGCCCTTTATCAACAACACCCAGAAACTCCCCCGGCTTCTCTGGGCCCGAGCTCATCTGAGGTGGACTGACACAAAGTGGAAAAGTGTGCTGTGGTCTGACGAGTCCACATTTCAAATTGTTTTTGGAAATCATGGACGTCATGTTTTCTGGGCTGAAGAGGAAAAGGACCATCCAGATTGTTATCAGCGTAAAGTTCAAAAGCCAACATCTGATGGTATGGGGGGTGTATTAGTGCCATTACATGGGTAACTTGCACATCTGTTAAGGCACCATTAATGCTAAAAGGTACATACAAGTTTATTTTGCATCGAATCACCGTCTTTTTCCAGGGACGTCCCTGCTAATTTCAGCAAGACAATGCTAAGCCACATTCTGCACTTGTTACAAAAGCATGGTAGTAAAGTGGGGGTACTAGACTGGCCTGCCTGCAGTCCAGACCTGTCTCCTATTGAAAATGTGGGGAAAATGAAACGCAAAATATAACAGAGACTCCGGACTGTTGAGCAACTGAAGTTGTGCATCAAGCAAGAATGGGGAAGCGTTCCACCTACAAAGCTTCAACAATCAGTGTGCTCAGCTCCCAAACGCTTAGAATGTTGTTAAAAGGAAAGGTGATGTAACACAGGGGTAAACATACCCTGTCCCAGTTTTGTTTTAACGTGTTGCAGGCCTCATATTGAAAATTAGTGAATATTTGCAAAAAAAAACAATAAAGTTTATTAGTTTGAACATTATATTTCTTGTCTTTGTAGTGTATTCAATTGAATATAGGTTAGAAAGGATTTGCAAATCATTGTAATTTGTTTTTATTTACGTTTTACACAACGTCCCAACTTCATTGGAATTGTGGTTTGTAATCCTTTAGTCAATAACTTATCAGAAAATAGTAAAGAATCCCAGCACAATTTCCCAGAGTGCAATTTGCATTGTGTTTTGTCTGTCCAACAGATCTTTAATGATATGACCAGAGAAAAACATCAAATCCTCACGTTTGAGAAGATTGGAATAGCGGATATATTGCGTTTGTTTGTTAGTTTGTTAATTGACTTAATTAAATAGGGATATTATTTTAGATTCATTTACTTTTAAACTACATTAGTCAATGAATAATTTCAGTCCATACAAAGGCCTAGAACTGTGTGCCCACCATGCCCACCTATTTTTAAGCTAAGATGAATGCATGGAGCTTTGTGCGGTAATGGCTGCTGCTGTTGCTATGAGACTATTGCAAATCCACAGAAAACGTAGCAGGTTTCAGCTAAAAGCTGAAATATGATTAACTTGTGAATGCTAAGCACTGTGAGCTCACAGCACATGCTAAGCTCTCACTGCTGCTGGAAACTTGCAGCAGCATGTCTGTTGTGAAAATAATGACTTAGAGGCTTGAGAAGAAAACAGGTCGCTGGTGGACCCACAGCTCTGGAATGAGAGTGTGACAGAAAACTATCCATCAAACTGTACTATCTCCCATTTGATCGAAGCTATCTTTACTCAAATGACATGTGTATACTGAAAGAGTTATTGGTTGCTTTAATCATTCCTCCTCTCCGTATCAGCCATTAAGATGTACCACTGTAGTGTTTTTCCTAGGTTTGTGGAAGACTTAGGTGCACGCATTTGGCAGGGGGGTTAGGGGTCCTCCTTCAAAACGTTTTTACATTTTCAAAAAACATATAATAATGCCATTTCAGATCATTTTGAACCATTGCAATTGACATATCTGTGTCTAAAATGCTGGAAAAGATAGAGCACATAATAGATAAATGACACTCAAAAAGGCTAAAAGACAAAAATGACTAAAGAAAATCCACTTGAGACCAACTACAATCAAAGATCCCTATTTTCTTTTGCTTACTAAGGCTACTGAAGCCTTATATCGTTCGGTCTGCTTTGGACAGGTGTTTGGACAAAACAGGCAATTTAAAATGTTACCCCTGAGGCCTGTTTTCACAATTTTCTGACATTTTATAGACTAAATGATGCATTGGTTCATTAAAATAGCTATAACAGTTGATGGCAGCCCTACATTGAGGTGTGCTCCAGAGTACTAAAATCTAGTAAATATTAGTCACAATTACTAGGCAGCATAGAGGCTCATTATGGTTATTAATACATCAGCATTTCTACAGTAAATTATGAAACAAAAAATACATTAGGCATTAACTGTAAAAAGGTGAAACTGATCAGCATAAATCCAAGCCATGCAGGCTGTCTGGATCAATGCTGCAATGAACTAATTCATGCACACATGCATATTGGAGTTAGTACAATACATTGACAGCGAGGGAGGGATGGGATGGGCTGGACATGGAACTTTCAATTAAAACACATACAGTGCTCAAAAAGCACCTATGCATAGGATGCATGCTTGACTTGAGCACACACACACATACATACATACACACACACACATTGAAGTTAGAGGATGGAGAAGAGAGGAAACAAATCCCTCGAGAGTGAAAGAAAAATCATCCAAAAGAGTGAAGCTGTGCCTGCAGACAGAACATAAAACTGGAAAACGAGAGGGTAACAGGGAAGATGTGTTCATTTGGAAAGAGTTTAACAAGGAGTGCAATGAATAAAATAGGGGGAGGGGGAAAATAGAAAAAAAACGGTAAAACGGTAGCCTTGCGCTATAGCGCGTTGCTGCTCTTGCTTTTTCTGTGCCTTTGCACAGGTCTTTCTATATGCTTTATAGTTATATTTGGATATGCGACCACATCAGACCCGGACATTTTTAACAGAGGTGAGGGCAGGGCTGCTTTAAATGTGATTTATTTGGACAGCTGTGCATGCAATGAAACCATTCACATTGAGTCCTGTGCATGCTAAGAGGTAAGCAGCTGGCAGGGACTACCTGAGGATTGTTTACCCCACTAGTATGAAAGTCTTACATATAATCATGGGATAAATGTGCCATGAGAGAATGAGAAGATGGTCAAAGTGTTCTTAAATGTCCCATCTTTCAGTGTTGAGAAATCCTTCAATATTTCCTTATGAGCATCTGAATCCTGATGAGATCTTGAACTAAATAATTTGTTTCTTTGCCAAACCTTACAATAACAGTGATGCAATCGAAACAGCTAATTGAGAAACCTGGTATGGCTGTGGTGATGATTTTGGCCACTAGGGGGTAAAAAAACTCCAAAAGAAGGTGCTCTGTAATGCCGTTTTTTCCCACTGCATGGCATGGCTTTACTCACTCTTTTTTGGTTTTCCATTAAAAGAAGTTGCGAATATTACCTGGTACTGTTTTGGGAACACCTAGGTCGAGGTTCCAAGCGTGCTGAGCTGATACTTAAAGGTGCTCTTAGCGATGTTGGGTGATGTCACTTCTGTTGACGTTCAAAGTATTTTCAAACAAAACAAAGCTAGCTCACCCCTCCCTCTTCCTCATCCAGTGGACGCGCGTGACATCACTTAGAGCACCTTCAAAGGTGTTAAAACACAGAAGACCACTGATTGGTCAGAGAGAACCGTGACCATCACAACACCGCACACCCTGCACTACCCTGCCTTTTTTAGGAAGGAAAGCTACCATCAATAGCAACTGCACATTTTTTCATTAACCCGACACAGATTTTAAAGGAGAATTTTGGTTGATTTCAACATGTAGCTCTGCTGTTTGTAAATTTGGAGCTGTTTGTAAAATTGGTGCTGCCAACACCGTGTTATCATCCTGCTAGAGTTAGCACCCAACAGGCTTAAACAGGGCAAGTTTTAAACATGTTTTTA
>NC_045748.1:830144-830661 GCF_008692095.1 Etheostoma spectabile | reverse complement strand
TAAACATGTTCAAAATGTCATTAAAAGTGCCTACCCATGTGCAGTGATTCCTTTTGAGTGAACACAGCGAATCTGACTGCTGGAGATGTTAAAGAAATGCATGACAGTTCTGCTGTGTTTAGATCTGTGCAGGATGACCTGTGTCCAGATGACCTGTGTTGAAGATCATGTCACAGCACTTTCATCCTGCCTACACTAAGGGGATATTATCAGCAGTGGAAAACAAAAAGAGAAAAGTACTGCTACCAAAAAGTCAAGCAGCGTCGTACCATACAGTGGAAACATGGCAATAGAAAGCAGTTAGCTATTTTCACATCCAGCAGACACAGAGCAACTTTTTATTTGGAGTTGAGTTTCTAGTCCACGTTATAAATCTGTCCAATATTCACTCTTTTAAACTCTGGTTTGGTCTCCAATAGCCCCTTTTGCAACTTGACATTCCGTATGTCACTTCATAATTCATTAACATGACATCTGTATGTTACTCCATAACTCATTAACATGACATCTGTATGTT